>NW_020926063.1:0-5590 GCF_003984885.1 Neopelma chrysocephalum
CCCCCCCCCAGACCACCATCATGGCCGTGGAGTTCGACGGAGGCGTCGTCATCGGGGCCGACTCCCGCACCACCACCGGGTGAGGATGGTGATGTGACATCATCAGTGACATCACCAGGGCCGGGCCCTGTCACGGGGTTGTCACCCATGACCCCTTGTCATGGTGTCACCATGATGTCACCGTGATGCCACCCCCAAAGCTGTGGCCGTGGCCCCGGGTGGCCCCAGGTATCAGTGTCGCACCTGACAGGCATTTTCCATCACCACATTCATCCAAGAATCCTTTATTATTGTCCAGTAATTCCTGAAAAAACATCCTCAGGTTAAAGCTTGTGCTCCCGATCCCAGTCTTTGGATTTCTCACCACAGATCCCGTTTTCCTTGGCCAAATCCTTTTTCCTCCTTCAGGGGGAGATTTTGAATCCCATAGAACTGTTCCCCAATGTAGTGGTAAAAATCAGATTTAAATCCCATGTTAAAATCCCCCATTCCAAAGGATTTCCTGCCTCCTCCCACATCACGTAATGCCTGATTCATCTGTAAAACCTTGGACACTTTCTGCACTATTTCTGCTATAACTTGTACAGAAAAATTCCTTCCAGTGCCCTAAATCTGGGTATTATTTCTTTGAACAAATCCTGAATTATTTGTATTGATTCCATCTTGGTAATCCTGTAAAATCCCAGTATTTCCCTGGGGTTATCCTTGGTTTTACACTTCCTCTCTATTTTTGGCCAAATCCTTTTTCCTCCTTCAGGGGGAGTTTGCAAATCCCACAGAACTGTTCCCCAGCGGTGATGGTAGAAATCAGCTTATTAGCACAGCAAATTCCACATTTTTTAACTCCCCTCTTTGCAAAACCTGGTACTTTGGGTCCAATGAAATTCCTCTTTGCCTGAAGCAGTGACAGCTCCAGGGGTGCCAGGGGGCTCTGGCAGCTTTTTGGGGCCAACAGCTCCTTTCCAGGGGTGTCCCAGCATCTCCGGCGTGTCGTGACCCTGCCCGTCCCGCAGTCCCTGCGGGATCACCTCAAACTGTCGGTGTCCCCCAGGTCCTACGTGGCCAACCGTGTGACGGACAAGCTGACCCCGGTCCACGACCGCATCTTCTGCTGCCGCTCGGGCTCGGCGGCTGACACGCAGGCGGTGGCCGACGCCGTGGCCTACCAGCTGGCCTTCCACAGGTACCCCTGCTGTGGGGCAGGGCTGGGGCGCGGGGAGGGCCCCCAGGCTGACCCCCAGCCCCACGGCCGTCCCTGCCCCACAGCGTGGAGCTGGAGGAGCCGCCGCGGGTGCGCACGGCCGCGCGCCTGTTCCAGCAGAGCTGCTACCGCTACCGCGAGGAGCTCAGCGCCGGCATCATCGTGGCCGGCTGGGACCCGCGCCGGGGTGGACAGGTGGGGGTCCTTCTGGCCCACAGTGTCCCCCCCTTTTCTCTCCTGGAGTGTCTTGCTCTGCCCTGTGTCTTCCTCTGCCTCCTAGCATCCCCTTCTCTGCCCCACAGTCCCCCCCTTTCTATCCCCTAGCCCCCTCCTCAGCCCCAGGCTCTGCCTGCACCCTCCCGCCCCACAGCCCCCGCTCTCTACCCCATAGTGCCCTACAGCCCCCTGTGCCCCCCCAGGTGTATGTGGTGCCCATTGGGAGGGCTCTGCCTGCACCCTTCTGTCCCATAGTGCCCTACAGCTCCCCCTGTACCACCCAGGTGTATGTGGTGCCGCTGGGGGGGCTTCTCCTACGCCAGCCCTTCGCCGTGGGGGGCTCGGGCAGCTCCTATATCTACGGATACCTGGATGCCACATTCCAGCCTGGGATGAGCCGCTCCCAGTGCCAGGAGTTCGTCGCCCGTGGTGGGTTTAGGGGACTCGGGAGGGGAAGGGTGGCAGGCAAGGGGTTGGGAGGGTCCCGGGAAGTGTTTTGAGAAGCACAGAGAAGTTTGGGGGAGTCCTGGGAGGGAATTTGGGGAACATGTAAGGGTGTGAGGGGGTCCTGGGAGGAGGTTTGGGAGGGGTCCTTTGAGGGGCTTTGGGAAGGGTGCTGGGAGGCGATTTGGGGAGCCCTTGGAGGGGATTTGGGGGACACTGAATTTGTGGGGGTCCTGGGAGGGGGTTTGGGGGTCCCTGAGGGACTCTGGGGGTCCCTAACCTGTGTCCCCCAGCACTGGCCTTGGCGATGGTGCGGGACGGCTCCAGCGGGGGGGGTGATCCGGCTGGCGGCCATCACCGAGGAAGGGGTGGAACGGACCGTCCTGGCTGGCCCCGACCTGCCCTGGGGTGACGGTGGCCCTCCTGCCTGAGAGAGGGGCCCCCCCGGGACCCCTGAACAGAGTGGGGGAGGACAAAACAAACGGCTCCGCGGACCCACTGCCTCTGCTATGTGTTCGTGGGGGTCCCCTCCTGTCACCCCCCAGGACCCGCGGTGTGGGACACGAGGCACGTGCCTCCCGCATGGCCCTGCCCCTGGTGTGACAGACATAAACCACGCCCCCATCCTTGTGGGGTTTTGCTTTAATTACATGATCACGATTCATGATTCATTAACAAAGCACGGGGAAGGGGTTGGGGGGGGCTTCGGGGGGCTCCTGCCCCACAGTGTGACCTTGACATTGGCTGGTAACAAAACCCCCAGGGGGTACGAGAAGGGGGCACGAGAAGGGGGCACATGGAGTAGGGGGGCCCCTATAGGACACCCTACGTTCTCCATAGGAAGTCTAGGGCTGTCCCTTTGGGACGAGACACCCCCCAGGAACCCCCTTGTTGCCCCCATGTTGGGCATCAAGCACCCCTATAGAGCCCAGGACCCCTCCATAGGGCCCCAGGGCCACTTCATAGCCTTGATGGGTGGGGGGGACAGGCATCCCTACAGAGCCCCCCCTCCACCCCCAGTTGGGGGTCAGGCACCCCCACAGCCCTCGAGGGGGATGTCAGACCCTCCCCCAGACTCCCTGTGGGGGGTCAGATGCCCCTGTAGAGCCCCCAGAATGGGATCAGATCCCCCTGACCTCCCCCCCAGAGTGGGGGTCAGGCGCTGAGGAAGAGCCGCTGGTACCACTTGTTCATCTGCTCAAGGAAGATGAAGGTGAGCACGGTGTGGGGGCCCAGGCGGGCGTAGTAGGGGGTGAAACCTTTCCAGAGGCTGAAGAACCCCTCGTACCGCACCACCTTCACCAGCACGTCCTGCAGGGAGGGAACCCCCACCCCCAAAATTAGGAGAAGCCTTCTAAAAATGACAGGAACCCCTCATCTCCCAGGTGATGGGGAACCTTCCCAAAATGATGGAGACTCCCCTCAAAATGGCAAGGGAACTCCCCAAAATGATGGGGACCTCCTCAGAAAGGACCTGAACTGCCCCATCAATGACAGGAAAGGCCCCCAAAACAGTGGGGACACCCCCCCAGTTGAAAAGGAACCCCTGCAAAATGACAGAGAATCCCCCCCCCCCAAAATGATGGGGGCCGCCCCCAAACGCTGGGGCCCTCCCAAAGCCCTGCTCGCTCACCAGCCCGTTGCGGTACTCGGGTTTCCCATCGATAGTCCGCATGTTCTGGATCCTGTCAGAATTTTTCAGGTGAAATAGGAGAGGTTTTGGGATGACCCCCAAATCCATAATTAATTGACAGGGGAGGGTGGGGGATCCCCCAAATGAACCCACCGAGTCTTGACGATGTCGACGGGCATGGAGGCAGCTGTGGTCACCAGCCCGCTGATCATGCTGGCGCAGAAGTGGCACAGGATGTCGTCACGGAAATGCCCTGGGGGCACCCCAAAACATCAAAGGGGGACAGGGGAGGGTGTGCCAGGATTTGGGGGGACCCCCAGGGCAGAGCCCCAAACTCACCGGAGTCGAGCAGGAATTGCTTGGATTGGGAGTAGGAGGCAAGTTGGGCAGCGTTGACGACCACGGCACGGGCCATGGTGGGGATACAGCCCTGGGGAGAGATGGAGGGGGTTGGGGAAGCCCCCTGCACCCCCAGGCCCCCCCACATCTCCCCCTGCACCTTCAGACATCCCACCCGCATGCCTTCCTCCCTTACCACAGTGAGGACACAGCCCCGGGGGGAGATGGGGGGGTTTCGGGGGACCCCCTGCCCTCCCAAACCATGAGAACATCCCCCCTCTCTGTGCACCCCCAGGGGAGGGTCCCAGGGTGATGGGGGGGAGGTCTCAGAGCAGAGTGGGATCATGCAGAGGACTGGGGGAGCTTTAGGGAGGAGGGGATGGATTTTGGGGTCCCCCAGGCTCCTCCATACCCTCCACAGCGTGAGAACCCCCTCCTCCCTCGCCATCCTCACGAGGGCATCAAACACGTTGCGATACCCGCGGCGCTCGCCAGGGGGCAGCCTGTGATTTGGGGCAAAAAAAGGGGATTTTGGTAAAAAAGTCGAATTTGGGGGCGCAGGGGGAAATTTTCGGGGGGAGCCTCACCTGCCATCAGCCGTCATGCGGATCAGGGCGACCTCGGCGGGGGTCCCCACGAAGGCCCCCGCAGCCCCGGCTGTCATCCCCATGGCGGCCTTGGCCAGGAACGGAGGGGGGGTCCCGTCGGGGCCCCCGAAACGCTCGAGCAGGACGCTGTAGATCCCCAGGCGGGTGGTGGTGTAGGTGGCCTGGCGCAGGAGCCCTGCTGACAGCCTGGGGGAGCACACCCCGAAAATAGGGCACCCCGAGAATGGAGGAGCCCGGAAATGGGGGGCAGGGAAGAGCCCAAGGCTTGCAGGCAAGTTTTGGGGAGGTTCAGGGGGTGTCAGGGGAGCTCAGGGGGTTTTGGGGGGCCCATACCCTGTGTAGACATCCCGAAGCCCCTCGTGGCATAGGATGGGCCCCAGGGAATGTGGGGACATGGGGTCTGGGGAGGGCCCAGAGGCTCTGGGGAGTCACAGAGCGTTTTGGGGGTTCCGTACCCCTTGTAGACACCCCGCAGCCCCTCGTGGCGCAGGATGAACCCCGGGGCATGAAGGGACACGGGGTTTGGGGAAGTCCCAAGGGGTTTGGGGGTTCAGAAGGGTTTTGGGGGACCCATACCCCGTGTAGACACCCCGCAGCCCCTCGTGGCGCAGGATGGAGCCCAGGGCGTGCAGGGACGTGCGGTACTCACGCCCCTTTGCCCCGGCCCCACTCAGCTGCATCCGGTTCTTCACCAGGTCCAGGGGCTGCACGAAGACAGTGGCCCCCATCCTGGAGAGGGGGGGGTCAAGGAGGGTCAGGGGGACTCAAAAATACTCACACTTCTCCCACAGGCCCCCACATCCACCCACAGCCCTCTCAGGGGATCCCTGGGCTGAGGGGGGTTGGAGGTTCTGAAGGAGTTCTGGGGGACTGGGAGGGGACACTGGTCAGGGGGTTGGGAGGAGCTGGATGGGGTCTCAGGAGGCCTGAAGGGACTCAGTGGGTTAGAATTGATTTGGGGGGACACTAGGAGGAGGTTAGCGGGGCTGTAGGGAACTTGGGGAGGATTTGGGGAACTCAGAAGGGATTTAGGAGGTCTGGAGGGGGATTGGGGGGCATTTGGGGGAGGCAGAAGGGATTTGGAAGAGCTGGAAGGGATTTTGGGGGGTCCTGTGGGGGCCAATGGTGGGGCATTTTCGGTGGGGGCGG
>NW_020926064.1:0-7915 GCF_003984885.1 Neopelma chrysocephalum
TCAACACTCCAGTTGCTGTGTGCTCAGCTGTGGCCAGCAGCTGATGTCCAGTCCATTGGGGAAGTGCAGGGGACAGGGAGAAGTCTGGGATGAGAAGTTGTTCTGTGTCTCCCATGAAGGTGCCACCCGCCTGAAGGAGCAGCCAAGAGAAGTGCTGGAAGCAGAGACGTTCTGCCAGTTTCTGCTCTCAGGTGGACACAGGGCCCACTTGTTGCCAGGGGTCGTGGAGATTGGATCCAGGAACAAGGCAGGGCCATGCACTGGTAGGGAATGGGCTCCGGCAGGACCAAAGGAGGAGCGTCCAGCAGCAAAGTGTGAGCTGGTGAACGGGGCCATCTTTTCAGCAGACACCACAGTGCTTCCTTGCCTCCATCCCTGAAGCTCCGCCACATGAGGCCCTGCTTTGCTTCAGCTTCCGCTGCTTCTTCCTTTGTTGCCCTCAAGTGCTGGACGTAGAGTTTAGAAGCCCATGCCCGTGTTTTGAAGGTGCCTGCGTGGAGGAGAGGTTGAGCAGCTGCAGCCCGAGGCTGGTGTCCCAGCAGAGTCTCTAAGGATGGCACCAATGGCGCTGGCTGGGGACAGCTGAGTGTGGAAGGCACGTCCAGCCTCAAGCAGGGCCATTGAAGTCAGTCAGGAGGACAGGCTGCAGCTGAAGCTGCCCAGGGTTGCTGTGAGGCTGGGGAGTCACTGGAAAGCTGTGGTGGCCACTTGGCCTGAAGCCTTTTGCCAAAGCGGGTGCAATTGTGCCCACAGTCTGGCCACTTTTGGCGTCCTGGCGGGTGTGGGTGCCTGGGTGAGGAGGCCCAGGCGTTGTGGGTGCTGCTGCTCCTGGGCAGCCTCTGGTGCTGTTGTGTGTGGGGCGCGGAGCCGCTTGGGCAGCAGCGAGTGCGCAGGCCTGCCCGAGGAGCCCAGCGCCCTGCCCGTGGTGGCAGCAGCTCTGCGGGCCCAGAGCTCTGGCTCAGCGGGGTGTCGGCCACAGCCCCGTGGCCTGGGCAGCCGCGGGGGCCCGGGCTGGCCGCCAGCCCTGCCCGTGCCACTGCCCCTGGCCGGCAGCACCCGGCAGACGTACCCCAGCAGGGCCCCCTTGCCCTCCTTGTCCCCAGCCAGGCCAGCCTGGCCCCCTTGGGGCTGTGCCCACCCTGCTGCTGAGGCCTCCAGGGTTTCTGCCACAGGGCTGGGAGATGCCTCGGGAAAGCACCAGAGCAGCCGGCTGGCAGGGAAGGAGGTGGTTGCCTGGGGGCTGCCTATGGCCTCTGCCCCCCAAGTCCTGGGGCCTTTTCCCTCCACCCTGCCTTTCGGGGACTCTGCCCAGTCTGTCCCCTCGCAGCCTTCTGCCACCCACCCCCTCCCAGATTCCCCTCAAGGCTTCCCGCTCCCTTGTCCCATCAGGGCCTCTGCAGCACCTCACCCCTTCCTGGCCTCCCAGCGCCCCCTCCCCTGCGGCTCTCCCCCAGCCCCGCCAACCTGCCCGGCAGCGGCGCAGCCCTGAAGGGGCTCCAGAGGAGCCGCTCCAGAGGCACTTGGGAGCCCGGAGCAATCCAGCCAGCAACACACAGGCAGGACAGAGACGCTGCTTCCTGCCTGGGGGAGGGCTTGTGGCCATCTCCAAGGACAAGGTCCTCAGGGATCCCCACACCTCCAGCCTCTGCCCCTCCACTCTGCTGCAAGTGTTGAGGCTCCAGGAGAGCCACCAAAGGCCAAGGGGCTTCTTCTCACTTTTGCTGGCATGCTGCACATCAGGGCAAGTGTTGCTGAGCACAAGGAGCCCTTTTCCCCTCTTCCCCAAGGCCCTGTGCACACTGGGCACCAAAAAAAAGCTCCTGGGCCTCTGTTTGTGATAACATGTTGGTTGTATTCCCATGCTGGGCTCAAAGGAGGTGCTTGCAGGGAAGAGGCATCTTCCCCACAGGCTCACGTGGCCCCAGGAGATGGAGCTTCCCGCATCAGTTCTCCACAGAGCTGCAGCAGCACAGGCAGACACTGCCCTGTGGAAAAGGCCGGGTCTTCCACGCCCTGCACAGCCAGTCTTGGAGCCGCTGGAATCTGGAGTAGGGAGCCGTCTGTACAGCTCTTAGCACGTAGCAGTGTTGAATTGCCAGGCCTGCCATGGCGAGTCTGATGTCACCTGTCACGCCTCTACGGGCTGGAAGAGGCAGGAATGGAGACTACCAGAATGGGAAGAATGGAGTTCTCCGTACAGCTCTGATGATGTGGAGCGTTTGAAGTGCCAGGTTTGAAACGGCAGGGCTGTCATCAGTCATGCCTTGAAGGGCTGGAAGAGAAAGGAAAGAGAGCCAAGGTGAGGCCAGGGGTGGGGGGACGCGAGGAGCCCCTCCTGGCCGGGCCATCCCAGGCAGCTCTTGCCATGGCCAGGAGGGAGCAGGGCCCAAGGGGATCAGCTGGAAGGTGCCTTCCCTCACCCTGGCAGATGAGCTGCAGCTCTGGCTGCTCCTGCTTCATGGACCTGGCGGCGATCCCTGGGAAGACAGAGGCTGTCAGGGCCCCAGAGGCACAGGTCCCCCCCATGGGGACGCCCCAGGGCTGGGCTGGCCCAGGGCGGCAGCAGGCCCCAGGCCACTCGGGGCTCCACATGCCCTGGGCCGCATCCTGCTGCCGCTGCAGCAGCCGGGGCTGGGGCCGAGCTGCAGCGGGGCGGGGAGGGACCCCGGCCTTGTGGCTCACCCAGGAACTTGATGGCCAGCTTTCGCAGGGGCTCCTCTGGGCTCTCCAGGTACGGCAGGGCCTGGCGCACGTACTGGCCCACTCGGCTCCTGTCCTTTTCCAGCTGCAAAGAGCGCCAGGGCAGGGAGGGAAGGCTCGGCTCAGGCTCTGCCCCTTGGCCGGGCGCTCCCTGCCCCCAGCACGGGGCTCCCCTGCCCGCAGAGCCCTGAGGCCCGGCCAGCAGCTGCGGGGGCCGGGCTTTGGGGGGAGCAGAGGGCTGGGTGCTCCTGGGGAGCCAGGGACTGGGGCTTTGGGGCCGTCCTTACCAGGCACTCGCCAAACCTCCAGGGCTGCTCCATGGTCACCAAGTGCTCAAGATCCCTCCACTTCAGGAACCTGGCTGCACCAAACAGTGCTTCCCGAGAGGCCTGCAGAGCAACAGAGAGCGGGCCATGGCACCGCAGCCCAGGGCACAGCACCCGCATCCCTGCACCAAGGCCAGGAGGAGGCTGCAGGCGACCATGGGCCAGGGCAGGAGGCACAGCAGCCTCCTGCCATGGGGACACCAGAGCCCACGAGTCCTCACCTCTGCCACACGCTGGTTCTCATCGTGCCAGTTGAAGTAGAATGGCACCAGCCTCAGGTACACGTGTGGCTTTAGGCTCTTGCTCCTCTCTGTTGCCTGCATCACCTTCCGGAAGAGGACCATGGAGAGCTGCTGCAGCTGGCTGTGCTCCTGCTGCAAAGAAAGAGCGAAAGACCTCAGCCCTGGCTTCTCCAGGCCCACTGGGGCACAGGCCTGAAAAGACACTGGGCCCAAAGTTTCCTGGCAGCACTCAGTGCCCACGATGAGGGACACAGAGCCTTACATTGTCAAAGAGTGGCCGCAGCGCCTCAAGCAATTTAAGGGCAGTGGGGCTGGATACTTGGATGACTTTCAAGTGCAGCACATTGATCAACGCAGAGAGGGTCATCTCAACCGCGTCTGTGTCTGCATCCTGCAGTAGCTCCAGGAGGCCTTCATTCAGGCTCCAGATGCTCTTAGCCTGTGTGGAAGACAATGCTGTGGTGCAGCCCCACGCTGCTGCTGCGGGGCCCAGAGGCCAAAGGCGCGTCCCAAAGGAGTCGGGCAGCTGAACGGGGAGGAGGAGAGCTGGGAGCAGCTGGCACAGCTGCCAAAGGCCAGCCAAGGCCAAGCTACTGCCTTGCACGGCCGCACGCTGCCGGCCCGGCTTCAGCCCCTGCCCCCTGCTCACCAGTGCGGGAGCCTTGCTGATCACCACCAGGCCTCGGAGCGCCAGGCGACGCCTCTCGGGGCACTCACTGCGCAGGCGCCTTGAAATAATCTGCAGGACGCTGAGCCCGCATTGTCTGGGGTTCAGGCAGTGCAGCACCTGAAAGGCAGGGAGCAGTGACGGGGTGCCCGGCCGGCAGGAGCCCGGACCCGCCCGGGGCTGGGCCCAGGCAGCAGCACAGGGTGCAGGCACCGTCCCAGGTGGCTGCGGCTGTGAGAGGGCAGAGAGGGGGAGGCAGCTGGGCCAGGCAGCGCTCGCCATCAGGCTCACCTCCACCAGGAATGCCAGGGCAGGCAGTTCCCACAGGGGCTCTTCCCTGCTGAGCCGCGGGATCAGGCTGGCGGCGACGCTGCGGCAGAAGGAGTGGGAGACACGGCACAGCTCCCTGCAAGGGGGAATAAAGGCACCAGAGACCCTGAGCCAGGTGGGCAAAGCTCTCCTGGGACTGACGCACACAGGCATGGTCTTTGGCTACCAGCACGGGAGGGGACATGGGCGCTTTGGGAGGTGGCTCCTCCTGTGCAGCCGCCCCTCTCCGCCTTTGCCACTCTGCTCAGCCATCCCTGGCTGCCAAGGCCCTCTGGCCCAGCAGCACGGGCACTGTGTGGGGTGGCCTGTGCACAGGGCAGAAATGCCGGGGGCAGGGGGGAGAAAGGGCTCTCACCTGGCCAGCAGACCCACTGCATAGTGGTGGGTGTCAGCCTTGAGGAGCGTGTCCCAGCCACACTTGCGATGGATCACCATCACCACGTCCTCATCCAGCAGCTGGCGCAGCAGGGCTTTCACGGTCTGCACTGCAAACCTGTGTGCAGAGCACAGCCCAGGTCAGGCGCAGAGCCCTGGCCCCAGCCCCGAGGGCGTGGCAGGGAGCGAGGACTGGGATGGAGCACCTGTTGGGGTTGGGGGGAAGGCTGCGCTGCTCCCGGCATCGCCCCCAGAAGGTCTCGACCTCCTCTGACATCTCCTCTGTGCTGATGAAAACTTGGAAGAGCAGAGTCAGAAGGAGGCGGGGGAAATTGTTCTTCACTCCCCCTGGGCACCAGTGCAGCTGGAGGATCTCCCAGAGTGCCACAGTTGCCTGCGAAAGAATAAGCACCCAGAGACAGCTCTCAGGGCCCAGATGTCCATGTGGCCGGGCCCCAGCGTGGCAGGGAGAGGCCAGGGGAGACACAGGGGGATCCCCCGGCCTGGTGGCCCTGAACCTGCCCCTAAGCCAGGGTTGCAGCCCAGTGCCTGGGGCAGGGAGAAGCAGTGGTGAGGGAGGATGAAAAGGCATCCCAGAGGCAAGTTGGGGGTGAGCAGAGGCCAGCTCAAAAAACTCACAGCCAGGGCAAAGACATCGCTCTCATCCCCATCAGAGGTGCGTGTCCTGTGCGCTGGCCAGAATTCCAGCGCACGGAAGAGGATCTGCAGCACCGGCTCCTTAGTCCCTCTGGAGGAGATGAGCGTCCTCCACATGGTGCGAGCAGCTCTGTGGAGTCAGAACTCTGGCTCAGGGGCGTCTGGGACACAGCACCGTGGCCTGGGCAGCTGCAGGGCCCAGGTGACAGAGCCACGGTGCCTTGTGGGGCAGGGAGGCAGGCTGGCCTCAGGATTGGGGGCTGACATGCCAAAGCTGGCAAAGAGAGGAGCTGGAGTGTCTTGGAAGTCTCCATCTCTCTGGCACACCATTTGGGACAGGTTGCCCAGGGGGATGGGGTCTAAAGGCAGGGGAGCCCTCAAGGCAGGTGGGCCCCATACCTGTCACAGGCTGGGGCAGAGCGCAGCAGGGTCACTGCAACATCCACAGGGTGTGCCTCGGTCAGCAGGACAAGAGTCTTGTCCAGCCTGTGCTCAGCAGACACATTGGACGTGAGCCACTGGTGGATGCACCTGACTATGGCCGGCACCTGGAGGGGACACGGGGAACAGTTGGAGAGCTGCCAGAGCCAGCAACTTGCCCAGCTTCCCCCAAGAAGTGCTCCCCTTGCCACCACACTCTGCTGGTCTCAAAGGCTGAGGGAGCCCAGCGCAGCCGGCGTGAGGGGTCACAGCATCCCTGGGGCACTGGAGCCCTGGCCACAGGCTGCTTACTTGCTTCCCTTTGTAGACACCGTTCTCCACAAGCAAATCCAGCAGGGCAGCGCTGGTCTGGGCATTGAAGAGGTCCGAGTTTGCCGTGCCCCCAGTGGCCATGAAAGTGGTCTCTTCACGCCAAATGCACCTGATGAATCTGCAAACCAGCTACAGGAGGAAGGCAAGGAAGAGAGGGATGTCCCCTGGAGGGCTGCGACAGCGGTGCTGGGCTGAGCAGTGACAGCACGTCCAGCCCAGGAGGGGATGGCTGCAAGTACCTGTGCTGCCCTGCGGAGGCGGCCATGGGCACGGAGCTGCTCTTCTGTCCGCTCCTGGCCTGCATCTGGCAAAGAGCGAGCGCGCTCAGAGCTGAGGGTGTGCGGGAGAGGCCGGAGAACACAGCCCAGGCCTGGGCTCCAGGAGCAGGCAGGGCCAGCCCCGGGATGCCCAGTGGATGGAGCAGGGCTGCCGGGAGATCAGCCCCGGCCCCTCTGCCCCCCTCCCTTTCCCTGGGCATGTCCAGAGGGGATGGGACAGGATGAGGCCAAGCGGGCTGCAGCCACCAGCCCTGTGGCCCAGCTCCAGCACTCACCCTCCTGCGGGGGCTGCACCTGCTGCACCTCTTCAGGCTGCTGTGCTGGAGCAGCCCCAGGGCTTTCCTCCTCCTTCTTCCTCCGGAGCAGCCTGAGCAGGCTGAAGCGTCTCCCTGCCATGCCACAGTCTGGTGACGAGGGCACCTGCAAGAGAGACACCTCGGAGAAGCTCCGGGTCAATAAGTCCTGCAGAATGGCCTTGAGGCCACCTGCCACAGGGATTGGAGACGCCTCGGAGAAACTCTGGGTCTCCAAGTCCTGCAGAAAAACCTCGAGGGCACCTGCCACAGGGATTGGAGACAGCTCGGAGAAGCTCCGGATCTCCAAGTCCTGCAGCAGGGCCTCGAGGGCACCTGCCAAAGGGGTTGGAGACGCCTCGGAGAAGCTCCGGGTCTCCAAGTCACACAAAAAGGCCTCGAAGGCACCTGGAAGCGAGAAAATCCTCCAAAAAGCTCCGGGTCAGCAAGGCACGAGTTGGCTGCGCGGGGGCTCCGCACAGCTCCGCTCTGTCCCGTCCTGTCCCGTCGCCTGCTCCGAGGAGCACTGTTGACACTGCGGCCGTGTCACCAGCAGCACCTCTGTCACCACGGGTCATAAAGGGCCCTTCGACACCCTGCCCCCTTCCATCCCACCGGCCATGGCCAGCGTGTCACAAAGGGGCCTGTGACACAGTGCCACCTGGCCTGGGGCCTCCCCCAGCCCAGCCAACCTGCCCCACCTTGGAGGGAATCCGCTCTCTGAAGTATCTAATCTGGCTGGACCTGAACTGTGGGAACGGTCCAAGAAATGAGCAAACACTCCCCTCCTGTGCCTGCTCACGGCAGCACAAGGAGCCCCCTCGGCTGCCGACGCAGCTGCAGCGGGAAGGGCACGGGGCCTTCCACACAAGCTGCCACGGCCTCCTTGGGAGAAGTGCTGGCTGGTGGCCATCCTAAACACGGGGGGTGACACCGAGAAGGAAGGTGTGGGCAAGGGCACCAATGCTGCTGGGAGCCCTTTGGCCAGGGCTGCACCCAAATCAGCAGCCGTGGCAAGTCCTGGCCCAAGGAGACCTGCCACCGCCCCGAGTCCTGGCAAGGGTGCTGCCCGTCTCCTGCCCCAAAGAGCTGTGCCCCCGGGTATTAGTTCATTTGAATACATGCCCAGAATAAAGATAAGTACAGCAGACATTCAAACACTACAAAATTCTTTTATTGCAGTGAGAATAAAAAACTAGCAAAGAGAATCAAAAGCTAAAAAAGAGTATAAAAAACTACTTTATCAGTTGGCATTTCTACAATACTATGAACAGCTTTTAATACAGTATTAACC
>NW_020926065.1:0-2445 GCF_003984885.1 Neopelma chrysocephalum
CAGCCGCAGCTGCCCGGGACGGTGCCGCGCCCTGTGCTGCTGCCTGGGCCCAGCCCGCTGCGGCTCTGGGCTCCTGCCGGCCGGGCACCCCATCACTGCTCCCTGCCTTTCAGGTCCTGGACTGCCTGAACACCACTGAATGGGGTGACACCTTGGTGAAGATCTTTTCAAGGTGCCTGCGGAGCAAGCGCACAGAGATGCGTCGCCTGGTGCTCAGAGGCCTCGTGGTGCTGAGCAAGAATCCTGTGATGGTGAGGAGGGGGCAATTGGCTGAAGCTGTGCCGGCAGCCTGGGGCTGGGGAGCGCAATGGCTTGGGCTTGGCTGGGCCAAGGGGAGGTTTAGGTTGGGTAGTAGGGAAAGGTTCTTCACTCACAGGGTGCTCTGACACTGGAACAAGCCCCACTGGGGAGAGCTCACAGCCCCAAGGCTGCCAGAGCTCAAGGACAACACTCTCAGGGACACCATGGCATTGTTGGGCTTGGTCCTGTGCAGGGCCAGGAGTTGGACTCAATGATCCTTGTGGGTCACTTCCAACTCGGGATATTCTAGGATTCCATGCTTCGTGGCTTCACAGCACAGCATTGTGTTCCACACAGGCTGACGGCATGCGGAGCCTGACACCAAACCTCGTGGACCTACTGTGGGATACAGACGGAGAGCTGGTCAGGATGGCCCTCTCTGTACTCATGAATGAAATCCAGGACAGAGACATCCCAATCTCCACCCCCACTGCCCTGCAGCTGGCGGAGATGCTCCAGCCACTCTTTGGCCACGTAAGGCTCTGTGCCCCCCACCCCAGGCGCTGGCTGCTGCCAGGAAACTGTGGCCTGTGGATTTGCAGGCTTGTGCCCCGGCAGGCCTGGAGCAGCTGGTGCTGAGGTCTTTTCCTCTTCCTTTCCATCAGGACAACATCCACGTGCAGCTGCTCTCCATTTCCCTCTTCCAAAAGGTGATGGAGTTGGCAGTGGAGGAGAGTAAAAAACTCCTGAAGACCCAAGTGATCTACAGCCTGCTCCCACTTTTTTTCCAATGGCATAATGAGAACCAGGATGTGGCAGAAGTGAGAACTTGCAGGGTCTGGTGTCCCCGTGGGAGTGGGCTGGGCTGTCTCCTACCCTGGCACCTCAAAGGCTCCAGTCTCCTCCTGGCCTTGGTCCAGGGGCACGGGTCCTGTGCCCTGGGCTGCCATGCCATGTCCTGGTCTCTGTTGCTCTGCAGGCCTCTCGGGAAGCGCTGCTTCGTGCGGCGCGGTTTCTGAAGAGGAGAGATCTTGTGAAGCTGCTGAAGGCAGAGCAGCCTTGGAGGTTCAGTAAGTGCCTGGTAAGGACGGCCCCACAGCCCCAGTCCCCGATGCCCAGAGTGCGGGGCTGGCACTGTGTCCCTGCCCACCGCTGCAGCCGCCTGTGGGACAGCAGCCTGCGCCCCACCCGCCGCTGCCTTGCCTGGGGCGTGCGGGCAGGGGAGGCCAGTGCTGGGCGCAGGCAGCGCCCGGCCAAGGGGCAGAGCCCCAGCCAACCCTTCCCTCTGTGCCCTGCCTCTCTCTGCAGCTGAAAAAGGACCGGAGCCAAGTGGTCCAGTACGTGCACCAGGCCCTGCCGTACTTGAAGAACCCACAGCAGCCCCTGCGAGAGGCGGCCCTCAAGTTCATGGGTGAGCCACAAGTTCCCTCCCCGCCCCACTGCAGCTCGGCCCCAGCCCCGGCTGCTGCAGCGGCAGCAGGATGCGGCCCCGGGATGTGCTGTGGAGCCCCGAGTGCCCTGGCGGCTGCTGCCGCCCTGTGCCAGCCCAGCCCTGGGGCGTCCCGAGGCGGGAAGGCCCCGGGCTCAGCCCTGCCAGGGCAGGAGGGCGTGTGGCCGGGCCGGCAGCACCGCCGGGGGGGAGCTGTGCCGCTGGGGCCCTGACAGCATCTGTGTTCCCAGGGATGGCCGGAAGGTACCTGAAGGGACATCAGCTCCAGCTGCAGATCGTCATTGAGGGTGAGTGAGGGCAGTGGGGGCTGGTGAGGGGAGCACAGAGCCCGGGCAGGGAGCTGCAATCCTGCCTCGGCTGTGGAGGGCTCTGCTCCCTGCAGAGGTGAGGAACGGCTTGGGCAGAGCAGAGAGAGATTTCAGGGGCACAGGGGGGTATTGGTGGCCAGCACCTCCCGACTGATCCTGTTGGGCTCTGCTCCCTCATGGCCATGGCAAGAGTTGGATGGGATGGTCCTGGCAGGAGGGGCTTCTTGGCTCGCCAGAGATCTGCTCTCTGACCTTGGCTCTGTTCTTTTCTCTTCCAGTTATTGAAGGCATGACTCATGACAGTGCTGCTGTGGAAAGTCTGGCACTTCAAACCCTGGAGATCCTAAGAGCTGTCTAGAGAGCTCAGTCTTCTCCAGGTTCCAGCAGCTTGAAGATCAGCTCCAGAATGTGCAGAATAGGGAGGCTCCTCTGTGGGGCAGCTGCCGG
>NW_020926066.1:0-9225 GCF_003984885.1 Neopelma chrysocephalum
CCCTACACATGTGGGGAATGTGGGAAGAGCTTCAGCCACAGCTCCAACCTGATCCGGCACCGTCGCATCCACACTGGGGAACGGCCCTATTTGTGTGGGGAATGTGGAGAGAGCTTCAGCCAGAGCTCCCACCTCCACACCCACCAGCTCATCCACACTGGGAAACGGCCCGGGAAAAGGGTGGGAGAGGAGGGCTAATGGGAGGGGGGAGAACGGGAGCGGTGTTGCTATGGGGGTCCCTCCGTGTCCCCATGCCTTGATCCCTGGAGAGTGGGGGAGGCTGGAGAGAGGGGGGAGCTGCGAGAGCCCCAAGAGCCTGGAGAGGGGGGAGTTCGGGCCCCCTGTGCCGAGCCAGTGGTTGGGACCGTGCTGTTGGTGCCAAATTGCCCCTGGTCAGGCTGAACCCAGAGCCCCTCCACGTGTCAGGGGGCCCGATCCACTCCCTGCTCTCGTTGCCCTGGGGCAGCCTCTGGTGTCCCCCCGCCTGTGGGGCTGTTTGGTTGCCTTGGGCACAGCCGGCCCTTGTGCAGGGCTGTGCCCTTGGGGGCTCTTGTGGGTTGTCGGGAGGTGTTTTTTGGGGGTGCTGGGCTGGGTTGGCGGCAGAGCCCTGGCGGTGGGTGGGGGGATGCGGGTCCCCCCCCCCACGGTGGGGGTTGGTGTTGCTGGGTCAGGCCCCGCCGGCTCCATTGTCAGCCCGGTGCCGGCGGGGGGGACACAGCGGTTTTGGGGCCCCCCGGGAGTGCCAGGGGTGGGTGTGGAGCCCGGGAGCTGCCGAGTGTGGAGGGCGGAGCGGGGTGATACTGGAGCTGGGGGACCCCCGGCAACCTGGAGGGAGGAGCACGGAGAGGGAGGAGCCCCGGGACCCCTGGGAGCCTGAAAGGGGGGGCATGGAGACTGGGAATCCTGGACGGTGGGGACACCTGGGATCCCTGGGACAATGACGTGGAGAATCTAGAGAGGGGAAATGTCTGGGAACGCGGCACCTGGAAGGCAAGAGTCAGAGGAGAAGGGACCCTTGGGATCCCCAACACTCCCAGCATCCCTAACTGGGACCCCCAGCATCCCAGAGAGGGGAGACACTCTGATCTCCAGAGGGGAGAGACCGGAGAGGGAGAACTTCTGGGACGGATTTTTTGGGCTAATCTTCATATTTTGAAATATTTTTTAGTTGAATCTCAAATATTTGGACTTCGGGAGGGTGGTGTCTTCTTTCTATTTCTGAGGAATTTTTTCCTGAATCTGGGTCGTTTGGGTTTTTCTGGGCTGATTTTTGGTGTTTTGGAGGTTTTTATGGTCACAGGATACCCTTGTTTTCCCCCCCATCAGGATTTCTCCTTCCCAAAGCTTGGGCAGATGGAGGAGGAGGCTGCGAGGAAGAGGAAGATGCCTTGGGCCCCCCAGGCAGGTGAGGAGGAAGTCATTGGCCCTTTGGGCGGGTGTTGTGCTGGCTCTGGCAGCCGAGCATGGCCCCCGGCTGCAGGACAACCCCGCTGCCGCCGCCGTCCTGCCGGGGCCAGAGTTGGGGGGATGTCCTTGGCCTTCCCTGTGGTCCGGAGGCAAATCCCCTCCCTGTCCTTCTTGCTTCCTGCCCCAGGCCCCGAGCTGAGGACGGAGAGCCCGGAGGACAAATCCCCGCGGCAGAGCCTGGTGGGAGAGGCCGTTTTGAAGGGCTCCACGGCGCAGGAAGGCAGCGGGGAGGAAAAGGGCCGGAGATCCCCCCACAGGAGGGGCTCCAAAGCCAGCCCAGGGTGCTCTGAGGAGGAAACACCCAGCCTGTGCCGGGAAGGCGGCTGGAGCTTGAGGTGGAGCTCCGAGCTGGTGGTCCCTGAGCAGCCTCCCAGCAGGGAAAAGCCCTTCAAGTGCTTGGAATGTGGGAAGAGCTTCAGGAGGAGCTTCAATCTGATCCAACACCAGCACATCCACACTGGGGAACGTCCCTACACGTGTGGGGAATGTGGGAAGAGCTTCAGTGACAACTCCAGCCTGATCCGGCACCGTCGCATCCACACTGGGGAACGGCCCTACATGTGTAGGGAATGTGGAAAGAGCTTCAGCCGGAGCTCCCACCTCCACACCCACCAGCTCATCCACACTGGGGAACAACCCTACAAGTGCTTGGAATGTGGGAAGAGGTTTCAGCGCAGCTCAAATCTCCTGAGGCATGAGCAGACACACACAGATGAGAGGCCCTTCCGCTGCACCGACTGCGGGAAGGGCTTCAAGCAGAACTCCACCCTCGTCACCCACCGGCGCATCCACACCGGGGAGAGGCCCTACAAGTGTGGGGAGTGTGGGAAGAGCTTCACCCACAGCTCTACCTTGACCAAGCACCAACGGACCCACCAGTAAGAGAAGCCCTACCAGTGCTCCGAGTGCGGGAAGAGCTTTGGCCGCTGCTTCCACCCCGAATGAAGCCCCTGATGGTGAGGCAACCCCTGGAGTCCAGTGACTGTCAGTCCATCCCTTTCGACCAGGCCAGTCCCCTTTCCCAGGGGCAGGTTCTGCCAACAGAACCCTTCCTGGGGAGGTGTGTGGAGATTCCTACCTTTGCTAGGGACACCCCAAGGTCACTGCTGGAGGTTGAGAGCAGAGATATCCCCACGAGTGTTGGTCTGGGGGAGTTCCATCCATTTCTAATTAAGAATTATTGCTTTTGTTCCAGTTTTAGTAGAATTGCTTCAACAATTGCTTTAGTGTAGAGCACTGTCCTGTCTTATCCTGTACTCCTGGTAGTTTTAGTGTTTGTATTGTGCAGTAAAAAATTATGATGAAGATCTTTTTTCTGATCATTTGGAACCCTAAATAATTCCTTTCTATCAATAGATCTGATTTGCCATCCTTAAAACCTGGTGGACAAAAGTGGTTCAGTCCCACCTCTGTAATTCCCCTAAACTGAAACTGTTGGAATGATCCAAGGCTGAGACTGGATCCAGCAGCCCCCAGCACCCCACAGTAAGTTGGGAGCTCAGGGGGGCCACTCCCCTTTGCCAACCCCATGTCCAAAGACCCCCATGGGACCGTCAGACCCACCAGACCACCCCCCCTTTTCCACCCTT
The DNA here is from genome assembly GCF_003984885.1 of Neopelma chrysocephalum. Taxonomy (NCBI): domain Eukaryota; kingdom Metazoa; phylum Chordata; class Aves; order Passeriformes; family Pipridae; genus Neopelma; species Neopelma chrysocephalum. The sequence continues at coordinate 3,057 of NW_020926066.1, forward strand.
CTCCCTGTTTCTCCCACTTTCCCATTGTTCCCTCAATCCCCAATTTCCCCCCCTCGAACAATTTAGGGCTCCGAACCCCCACATTTTGCCCCCTCTCCTGTTGATGCTGAAGGAGAAAATGAGGCTGCACACACAGAGTTCCATTGTGGGACTTGTCCGCCCATCTTTCCAGCATCCCCCTTTCATTGGGGTTCCTTTGGAAACAGCGCCTGGGCTTTGTCTTTTAGTCCACTGGAATTCCCAGGATCATCCCAAAGCAGTGCCCTGATCCCACACATTCCCCTCCCCTCATGTGCTGGCTGTGTTCAGCCACCAGAGAAAAACACAGACTGCCATGCAGAGCGTTCCAAGTGGTTTCCACTTTGGCAAACAGCACTCTCTGGATGGAAAACACCAGTCAAGGCCAAAACACTCCTTGTTGATCCTGATTAACTGAGAGCAGCTGCTGCTACCTTAACTTGTTCCCACCAAAAATTCTCAGGGTTCCTTTGGTTCAAAGAGGCCCCACATGTCACAGTGGACCCTGGATTCAATCAGCTTCCACAGTCTCCAAAGGTTCCTTTAGTTCCATGAGGCCCTGCAGTCCCCAAATGCCCTTTGGATTCTCAGAGATTTCCCATTGTCCCAGGGTCCCTTGTGCTTCAGAAGTAGCTGCAGTGGGACAGTGGCCCCTTGGTTCTGTGATCTCTGCAGTGTTCCAGGAATCCTTGGGTTCCAGGAGAGCCTGCAGTTTCACAAGGACCACTTGAATGCAGGAGGTTCTGCAGGGTCCCAATGGCCCCTGGATTCTGGGAGGTTCAGAAATATATCAGGGCTCCCTTGGTCCCAGGAGGACACACATGTCAGCAGGAACCCTTCGTTCCTGGAGGCTCGACAGTGTCCCAGAATTCCTTTGATTTCATGAGGTGCTGGATTTTCTCAATGGCTTCCATGGATTCCATCAGCCCCCTCAATGTCACAATGGTCCTTGGTTCCATGAGTTTCCGCAGTGTCCCAGGGTTCCTTTTGTTCCATGGGGAACTGCAGTGTCACAATGGGCCCTGAATTCCAGGAGTTTTCCCAGGGTGACAGTGCTCCCTTGATTCCATGAGATTGCCCAGTGTCCCAGGGCTCCTTTGGGTCCAGAAGGCCCTGCAGTGTCCCAATGGTCCTTGGTTCCATGAGGTTCCACCATGTCCTTGCTGGAACATCCATGGTTGTAATGCTGCCCCACCTGCAGAGCTGCCTCCAGCTCTGGGATCTGGACAGGCTGGATCAATAAGGCCAAGTGTCAGGGCCTGCCCTTGGGTCCCAACAACCCCCTGGAATGCTCCAGGCTGGGGGCAGAGGGGCTGGAGAGCTGCTCAGCAGGAAGGGACTTGGGGGTGCTGCTTGACAGGGGCTGGATCTGAGGCAGAGTGTGCCCAGGGGGGCAAGAAGGCCAAGGGCATCGTGGCCTTTGTGGAGAAGAGTGTGGCCAACAGGAGCAGAGAACTGATTGCCCCTCTGTGCTGGGCACTGCTGAGGCCCCACCTCGAGTGCTGTGTCCAGTTCTGGCCCCTGAGTGCAAAAAGGCCCTTGAGGGGCTGGAGTGTGTCCAGAGAAGGGAATGGAGCTGGGGAAGGCTCTGGAAAACATGTCTGCTGAGGGACGGCTGAGGGAATTGGGCTTGTTGAACCTGGAGAAGGGGAGGCTCAGGAGGGGACCTCATTGCTCTCTACAATGATCTGAAAGGAGGTTTTAGTGGGGTGAGGGTTGGTGTTTTCTGTCAAGGCTATAATAAAAGGTTGTGAGGGAATGGCCTTAAATCGCTTTGGGCAAGGTTAATATTATATATTCAAAAACCCTTTTTCCACTGAGAGAGTTTTCGGCGTTGGCACAAGTAGCCCAGGGAGGTGGTGGAGTCTCTGGAAGTGTTCAGGTGTGTGGTGGGTTGACCTTGGCTGGACACCAAGTGCCCTCCCAGCTGCTCTATCACTCCCCTTCCCAGCAGGAGAGGGGACAAAGCTAAGGAAGGAATGTCCCAGTGTTGGTGCTGTGCTCAGCAGTGGCCCAAACACTGGTGTGTTCTCAACCCCCTTCCACCTGCCAATGCCAAGCCCAGCACTGGGAGGACTGCTCTGGGGAAGTGAACTGCAGCTCAGCCAGACCCAACACAAATATCTATGGCACATATTCTGTAGAATCCATGCTTAGGTGTTGTATGATAGATCTATAAGATATTACAAATAATAAGCAATAATAAGCCAAGTGTCCTCCTTAGGGCCCCCCCCCTAAACTCCTCCCTGGGTTTGTTCCCTGGGGGTCTCTGCAGCAGCAAGCCCAGCACCACACTGACTGCTCTGGGCTGTGCAGGCATTTGTGCTTCTGCCTGTCTCACACACACACCCAACCTTGTGATGGATCTGAATGTCAGTGGATGTGATGTCATAGGGGAGTTGTGATGTCATATGATGGATGTGATGTCATAGAGGAGCCTTGATGTGACAACAAGGATGTGATATCACAAGGGAGGTGTGATGTCACAGCAAGGATGTGATGTCACAGGTGAGCTGTGATGTCATGGGGAGATGTGATGTCATAGGGGACATGTATTGTCACAGGGATGATGTGATGTCACGGGGAAGGACATGACATCACAGGGATTTGATGGTATTACAGGATAGGTGTGGCATTGCATATCTCCTATGATGTCATATCCATCATATGACATCACATCCGTCTGATGACATCATGTCCTCCCCTGTGACATCACACCCCCACAACATCACACCTACCCATGACATCACAGCTCCCCTGTGACATCACACCCTTCCTGTGACATCACATCTCTCCTCTAATCTCATATCATCCCTGGGACATCCCGAGCTCACCTGTGACATCACACCTCCCCTATGACGTCACATCTATCATATCACATCACACGTCTCCAGTTATATCATATGATCTCTGTGACATCACGTCCTCCCCGTGACATCACATCCTTCCTGTGACATCACATCTCCCCTATGAAACACACTTTTCCTGTGACATCGCATATCCTCTATGATATCACATCCATCATATGACATCACATCCTTCCTGTGGCATCATATCTCCCCTCTGACATCACAACCTTTCTGTCGCATCACATCCTTCTGGTGACATCACATCTCCCCTGTGACATCACACCTACCTGTGACATCACATCTCCCCTATTATGTCACAATCATCCTATGACATCACACTTCTCCTGTGTATCACATCATCCCTGTGAGGTCACGTCCCCCCGTGATATGACATCCTCTCCATGACATCTCAACTCCCTTATGATGTCACATCCATCATATGACATCACAGCTCCCTTGTCATATCATCCCTGTGACATCACATCCTCCATGTGACATCACAGCTTGCCTGTGACATCACACCTTCCCTGTGACATGACATCCTTGTTGTGACATCACATCTCCCCTATGAAACACACCCTTCCTTTGACATCGCATATCTACTATGATGTCACATCCATCAGACGAGAGATGTGATGTCACAGGAAGGATGTGAAGTCACAGGGGAGGTGTGATGTCCGCAGGGGGTGTGATGTCACAGGGGAGGACGTGACATCCCAGGGACGATATGACATCAGAGTAGAGATGTGATGTCAAAGGGAGGATGTGATGTCACAGGGAGGATATGATGTCACAGGGGAGGTGTGATGTCATGGGGAGATGTGATATCACAGTGGAGGTGTGACATAATAGGGGAGATGTGATGTCACAGGTGGTGTGATGTCACAGGGCAGGTGTGATGTAACAAGGAGGTGTGATGTGAGGGAGAGGTGTATTGTCGTAGGGCGGGTGTGATGTCAGAGGGGAGGACGGGATGTCACCAGAAGGATGCGATGTCACAGGAAGGATGTGATGTGAGAGAGGAGATGTGATGTCACAGGAAGGATGTGATGTCATATGATGGATGTAACCCTAATGCAATGTCACAGCAATGGTGTGTTTCATAGGGGAGATATGATGTCACAACAAGGATGTGATGTCACAGGAAAGATGTGATGTCAAAGGGAGGATGTGATGTCACGGGAAAGGTGTGATGTCACCAGAAGGATGTGATGTCACAGGAAGGATGTGATGTCATATGATGGATGTGACATCATAGGGGATATGCGATGTTGATGCGAATTTGTGCCCCTAAGAAGGTGTGGAGAAACTGCTCAGAGATGAATTTTCAGTCTATAAGCAGGAGGTATTTATTTATTTACGGCCGGGGAGCAGCCCAGGTCGCCCTGGACAAACTGCTCCACTCGAGTAACTTACAACTGAGCCTTTTATACACTTTTTGCCAAGCAATTGCATCACATATTATGAATATTCATTATATTGCAAAATCTACTTTTAATATTCATAACAGGCGGAGTTGAGGCGGAGTTGGAGGCGTGGTCTCCAATTTTGGGAGAATTTCAGGGGTTGTTCCTGTTTTTCATCTTCATGAACTCAGTGTCCTTCCATCATCATCTTCATAAACTTTTGATCCTTCCCTAATTTGGATAGTTTCCTTGTGCATTTGGCAGGGATTTCCAGTGTCTGGCAAGAGTACCTGATTTCTTGGCTCGTCCCTTTTCTTATCTCCCTTTGTTTCTCTTCTATATGTCCTTTTTTGTGTATGCTAGCATTTTTAGTTCTTTCTGTCCATGCTTTATGTTCTTTCATGTCAGAGCGTCCTGTATTCTAGTGAATTTATTATCTCCGCTGTTTCTTAATACTAAGTTCTCTATGCTTTTGCTTAAAGCCTGCATTTTGTATTTAACTCTCTAATTCCTGTATTGCTCTACTAAATTCGCATTCCAGGTTTTACCTGGCTTCACTGCTGCCACCTTTCCGTCTTCTGCTGCCCGCTCACAGTGGAGAAAAACTCCCAGCTTTTTCAGTCCCAGACCTGGGTCCAGTTGAACACTGTTTCTGAGTTTCTAGGACCCCAGCCGGGGGGCTGAGGGGGTGTGGTCCCCAGTGGGGCTCCTGCCCCTTCTCCCCTCGTGCTCTCAGAACATGGCCACTTCTTCTCCAACTCCCTCCTCCCCCTTCTTTTCCGCTCTGCTGTGATAGGTTTGAATTTTGCAGGGGCGCTGATTGGGTCAACATCAGGAGAGACACCACCCCCTCGGAGGTTCCCATTTTTTAACTCCAGGGGGAAAAAACACCTTTTTTCCCCACCACACCCCCGGAAACCAAAGAACCAAGCCCCCACCATGGCACAGTTCAACCCCATCCGTGTGCCAAAGGCTCCTTTGGGATGTCACAGCCTATCCTCTCCAGTCCGGAATAGCCCCTGGTGACCAAAGAACCAACACCTCCCACCCCACAGTGCAGCCCCACCCGTGTTCCATGGGTGCCATTGTGATGTCACGGCCTATCCTCTCCATTCCGGAATAGCCCCTGGCAACCAAAGAGCCAACGCCTCACCACCCTGAAATGCAGCCCCACCCATGTGTCATGGACCCCTTGGTGATGTCACGGCCTATCGTCTCCATTCCGGAATAGCCCCTGGCGACCAAAGAACCAACACCCCACACCAGCACAGTGCAGACCAACCCATGTGCTTTGGGCCCTTTTGTGATGTCACGGACTATCCTCTCCACTCCAGAATGGCCCTTTATGGTAGTTTCACCTTGGCTGAACGCCAGGTGTCCACCTAGACTATGTTAACCAACACCCCCCTGGAGGGAAATGGAAGAGAGAAGAAAAAGAAGAAAACATAAAAAAAACAGGTTTACTAAGGAAAGGCAGTTTACATATACAGTGAGAAGGAAAATAAGACTAAAAGCACTACACACACACAGGGAAAAAGAAACTAAAATTCTACTTCCCCACAAGAAGCGAGGGAAGCGGCTGTCTACAGGGCAGCTGTCCCAGAAGAGAGAGAGCAAGCTGCTTCCTCCTCGCTCTCTTATATCTGAGCTGACGTAACAGGGTATGGAATATCTGTTTGGTCAAAATAAATCAGCTGACTTACACTAGGTTCTCTCCCAGGAAAAGGAAGTGTTATTTATGTAAACAAACCCACTCCAATCTCCACCCCTTTTTCCATACCATTTTACGTCACACCCATATCCCATATTCGTCTATATCCTGTGCTTATACAGGTCTTGTCTTCTAAGGCTATCTTATTGTTGAACACCAGCATCAGCTTAGTTTGGGTCTTCCTC
>NW_020926067.1:0-4024 GCF_003984885.1 Neopelma chrysocephalum
CTGCACCCCGATGCTCCCCCAGGGGCTGCAGGGGCACAGCTGCCCCACCCTGCTCTGCCCCACGGGCTGCAGGGCCTCAGCTCCGGTGCCTGGAGCACCTCCTGCCCCTCCTCCTGCACTGCCCTTGGTGTCTGCACGTTGTTATTCCCATGTTCTCACTCCACTCTTCCCTGGCTGGAATTCCTTCTTTTTCTTAAATATGTTATCCCAGAGTTGCTACTGTCACTCCTGACTGGCTCGGCCTTGGCCAGCGGCAGGAATTCCGTCCTGGAGCCGGCTGGCATTGGCTCCATGGGACAGGGGAAGCTTCTGGCAGCTTCTAACAGAAGCCACCCCTGTAGCCCCCCCAGCTACCAAAACCCAGCCACAGAAACCCACTGCACCCAGTTACTTCCACTTGCCCCAGGATGGCTCCAGTTTACATCAGTATGATCCCAGTCACTCCGAGTTTATGCCAGTTGCCTCCAGCATGCACCCAATCACTCCCAGTTACTCCCAGTTGCTTCCAACATGATCCCAGTTGCTCCAAGTATGTTCCTAGTTGGCTTCCAGCACGGCCCCACTGGCTCCCAATTCCCCCCTGCATAGTTCCAGTCACTCCCAGTTTGATCCTTGTCACTTACAGTCGCTCCTGCTATGATTCCAGTATGGTGCTGGTCACTCCCACTATGATCCCAGTCACTCCCAATAGGATCCCAGTTGCCCCCAAGGTGGTCCCAGTTACCCCCAGGATGGTTCCTTTCACTCTCAGGGACTCCCAGTCTGAGTCCAGTATGGCCCCAGTCACTCCCAGTCACTGCCTGGAGGATGCCATTTGCCCTCTGCATGGTCTCAGTTGCTCCCAGTATGATCCCAGTATGAGTCCAGTCACCCTCAGTATGATCCCAGTAACTTCCAGACACTTCCAGTATGAAGCCAGTTTGATCCCAGTCATCCCCAGTATGGCTGCAGTCCCTCTCACACACTCCCATTGTTATTGCAGTCACTCCCAGTATGACCCCAGTATGACCCCAGCAGGGGCCCAGCTGCTCCCAGTATGATCCCAGTCACTCCCAGCCACTCCCAGTATATCCCAGTTGCCTCCAGCATGCTCCCAGTCAGTCCCAGTATGATCCCAGTCTCTCCTAGTAGGATCCAAGTTATCCCCTACATGGTCCCAGTTGCTCCCAGTCCCTCCCAGTATGACTCCAGTATAATCCCAGCGACCCCCTATATGGTGGCAGTCACACCCAGGATGAACCCAGACATTCCCTGTCACTCCCAGGATAAAGCCATTTGCCCCCAGCAGGGTCCCACTTGCTCCCAGTCACCCCACTAGAGTTCCAGTCCCTCCCAGTAGGATCCCTATCACTCCCAGTCTCTCCCAGTATATCCCAGTCGACCTCAGCCTGCTCCCAGTCACTCCCACTACACTCCCAGTCAGTCCCAGTATGATCCCAGTCACTCTTGGTCTCTCCTAGTATATCCCAGTTGCCCCCAGTGTGGTCCCACTCACTCCCAGTTGCTCCCAGCAGCTTCCAGCATGATCCCAGTTGCTCACAGCCACTCCCAGTCACCCCCAGTGTGGTCCTAGTACCTCCCAGTATGATCCCAGTCATATCCAGCGTGATCCCACTTGCTCCCAGTATATCCCAGTTGCGCCAACATGGTCCCAGCTGCCCTCAGAATGCTCCCAGTCACTCCCAGTATGACCCCAGTCACCTTCACTGTGGGCCCAGTTGCTCCCAATATGATCCAGCTGTGCCCAGCATGGTCCCAGTTGCTTCCAGTTCCTCCCAGTGGGATCCTAGTAGCTCCCAGTTGCCCCAAGCATAGAACCAGTTGCTCCGAGTATGATCCTAGGGTTCCAAATGATCAGACAAAAGATCTTCATCAGAATTCCTTACCGCACAATATACATACTGAAACTACCAGGAGTACAGGATAAGATAGGACAGTGCTCTACACTAAAGCAATTGTTGAAGCAATTCTACTCAAGCTGGCACAAAAGCAAGAATTCTTAATTAGAGATGGATGGAACTCCCCCAGACCAACGCTCATGGGGAGATCTCTGCTCTCAACCTCCAGCAGTGACCTTGGGGGGGGTCCCCAGCCAAGGCAGGAATCTCCGCACACCCCCCAAGAAGGGTTCTGTTGGAAGAAGCTGCCCCTCTAAAAGAGGACTGGGCCTTTCTGGTTGAAAGGGATGGACTGACAGTCACTGGACTCCAGGGGTTGCCTCACCATCAGGGGCTTCATTCGGGGTGGATGCAGAGGTCGAAGTTGGGGCACTCGTAGGGCTTCCTTTACCGGTGGGTCTGTTGGTGTGAGGTCAAGTTAGAGCTCTGGGTGTAGCTCTTCCCACACTCCCCACACTTGTAGGGCCTCTTCCTGGTGTGGATGCGCCGGTGGGTGACGAGGGTGGAGTTCTGCTTGAAGCCCTTCCCGCAGTCGGTGCAGCGGAAGGGCCTCTCATCCATGTGCGTCCGCTCATGCCTGAGGAGATCTGAGCTGGTCTGAAACCTCTTCCCACATCCCAAGCACTTGTAGGGCCGTTCCCCAGTGTGGATGCGCTGGTGGGTGCGGAGGTTGGAGCTCTGGCTAAAGCTCTTCCCACATTCCCTACACGAGTAGGGCCGTTCCCCAGTGTGGATGTGCTGGTGGGTGAGGAGGTCAGTGCTCTTCCTGAAGCTCTTCCCACATTCCAAGCACCTGAAGGGTTTCTCCCTGCTGGGAGGCTGCTCAGGGACCACCGGGTCAGAGCTCCCCCTCAAGCTCCGGCCGCCTTCCCCGCACAGGTTGGCTCTTTCCTCCTCAGAGCACCCTGGGCTGGCTTTGGAGCCCCTCCTGCGGGAGTATCTCGGGGCCTTTTCCTCCCCGCTGCCTTCCTGCACCATGGAGCCCTTCAAAACGGCCTCTCCCACCAGGGTCTCACGGGGGGATTTGTCCTCTGGGCTCTCCGTCCTCAGCTCGGGGCCTGGGGCAGGAAGCAAGAAGGACAGGGAGGGGATTTGCCTCCGGCCCACAGGGAAGGCCAAGGACATTCCCCCAACTCCGGCCCCGGCAGGACGGCGGCGGCAGCGGGGTTGTCCTGCAGCCGGGGGCCATGCTCGGCTGCCAGAGCCAGCACAACACCCGCCCAAAGGGCCACTGACTTCCTCCTCACCTGCCTGGGGGGCCCAAGGCATCTTCCTCTTCCTCGCAGCCTCCTCCTCCATCCGCCCAAGCTTTGGGAAGGACAAATCCTGATGGAGGAGAAACAAGGGCTGAGCACGTTGGCTTGGGGGTTCCTCCTGCCCAAGTCCATCTCTAGAACCCACTAGGCATCCTGTGTCCATAAAAACCTCCAAAACACCAAGATTCAGCCCAGAAAAACCCAAGCTACTGACATTCAGGCAAAAAGACCCTCAGAAATAGCAAGAAGACCCTGAGCCCCAAAAACTGCAAAAAGTTGAGATTTAACTAAAAAATACTCTAAAATATGAAGCTTAGCCCAAAAAATCTCTCCCAGAAGTTCCCTCTCTCTGGTCTCGTCCCTTCTGGGTTTCAGAGGGTCTCCCCTGAGTGACTCTCTGACTCCTCTGGGGTGTTGGGCGTCCCAAGGGTCCCTTCTCCCCTGACTCTTGCCTTCAGGGTGCCACATTCTCAGACATTCCCCCTCTCCAGGTTCTCCACTTTGTTGTCCCGGGGATCCCAGGGGTCCCCACTGTCCTGGCTTCCCCTTCTCCGTGCCCCTCGTTTCAGGATCCCGGGGGTCCCGGGGCTCCTCCCTCTCCGTGCTCCCCCCTCCAGGCTGCTGGGGGTCCCCCAGCTCTGGCATCGCCCCGCTCCGCCCTCCACACTCGGCAGCTCCCGGGCTCCACACCCACCCCTGGCACTCCCGGGGGACCCCAAAACCGCTGTGTCCCCCCCGCCGGCACCGGGCTGACAATGGAGCCGGCGGGGCCTGACCCAGCAACACCAACCCCCACTGCGAGGGGGGACCCGCATCCCCCCGTCCACTGCCGGGGCTCTGCCCCCAACCCAGCCCGGCACCCCCAAAAAA
>NW_020926068.1:0-7790 GCF_003984885.1 Neopelma chrysocephalum
GTGTGTGTAGAACACGTCCACGTTCCCAGTGCGGTCCAGGGGCAGGGCCATCCCCACATTCCGGGCCCCCAGCCGGGCCCCCCCCAGGGCTGAGGAGCGCTTCAGCTTCAGGAGGCTGAACCGGGAGAACACGCGGCCCGGGGCCTCATCCCGGGCCTGGGCCAGCACCTGGATGAACCCTGGGAACGGGGACACACAGGGGGGGTTCACGTGGGACCCCCGGGCCCCCCCCCGTCCCCCCCGTCCCTGCGCTCACCCGCCTGCATCCGCTCCCAGCTGTTCCACACGGAGCCCACGCACACGATGGGCAGCCCCAGCTCCCCCAGGAACAGGCTCTGGGGGGGTCGGGGTGGGTGAGGGGAGGGTGCCGAGACCCCCTCCCACCCCTGAGCCCCTTCCCCCCCAGCCCCAGGTGGGCGCTCACCTGGTCGATCTTGGGCAGCACGGCCACCACGTGCCGCGCCAGCACCTCGCCCGCCTTGGTGAAGATGTGGCAGCACAGAGGGTCCCCGGCCTGGGCGCCTGGGGACGGGGTGGGGGGGGTGGGAAGGGGACCTGAGACCCCCCCTCTGTGCCCTCCGGGGGTCCCACAAGCCAGGCTGGGCTGCGGGGGACGGGGTGGCACCCGTGTCCCACTCCCCGAGGAGGGCACAGGGTGCTTGGGGCCAAGGTGCACCCGGGGCAGAGATCAGGGAGTGGCACTGGGAGGGACAAACGGGGTGACAGTGCCCAGGGGGGGTCAGGGGGGACAGGGACAGCCTCCCCTGGAAGGGGCCTCCCTACCCTCTGCCAGCTTCTGGCAAAACCCCGCGAACTTGGACTTCTCGAAGGTGCGGTAGAGGTGGGTCAGGAGCCCCATCCTGTCCGAGATCTGGGGGGCAGCGATGGGGGGGGAGGCACAGGGGAGCTCTGGGGCCCGGCTGCACAGGGGACCCGCCCTGGGGACAGGGACCCCATCCCACTGTGCAGCTGAGAGCATCCCCTGCACCCCACGCACAGCCCAGAGACCCCCCTGGATCCCAGTGCTGAGCCCAGAGCCCCCCTGGACCCCAAAACACAGCCCAGGGTGCCCTTGTACCCAAAACACAGCCCAGAGCCTCCCCGGACCCCAAAACACAGTCCAGAGTCCCCTTGTACCCAGAATGAGCACCAGAGCTCCCCCAGACCCTGACACCCAGCCCAGAGCCCCCAGGACCCTGCACACACCCCAGAGCCCCCCCAGGACCCCAGCCCCCATCCCAGAGCCCACCCTGTACATCAACAGCCATCCCAGACTCCTCCCCCTGTACCCCAATACACATCCCAGAGCCCACTGAGACCCCAATGCCCATCCCAGAGCCCACTGGGACCCCAATACACATCCCAGAGCCCACTGGGACCCCAACACCCATCCCGGAGCCCACTGGGACCCCGACACCCATCCCAGAGCCCCCTCAGACCCCGACACCCATCCCAGAGCCCCCTCAGACCCCGACACCCATCCCAGAGCCCCCTCAGACCCCAACACCCCTCCCATTTCCCTCCCTGCCCCCTGCCAGCCCCCCGCAGCACCTGGAAGTAGTCGAACATGGCCTGCCTGACGTATCCCACGTCGTGGGGCGGCACCTCCAGGTTGTCCATGCAGTCAAACACCATCTTCACGGCCTGGTGGGCGATCCAGTACGCTGGGGGGGGGGGGGTTAAGGGGCGGCCCCGGCCCCCCCCCCCGGGGCCCCCCGCCCCCCCCGAGCCACCCCCCCGGGCTCACCGGAGCCTTCGTCGCCCATCATGTGCCCCCACCCTCCGCAGCCCGTCTCGGAGCCGTCGGGGTTGATGAGTTTGCAGTTGGAGCCGGTGCCCGAGATCAGCACGATCCCCCCTGCGGGGCCGGGGGGGGGGGGGGGGCCCCGTCGCCCCCCCCCCCCTGTGTCGGGGGGCCCCCCCCGCGCCGCGACCCCCCTTCCCCCCCGGGGGTTCCCCACCGTGGTCGGTGGCCGTGGCCATGGCCCCCACGGCGTCGGTGGTGATGAAGTAGCTCTGGCTCAGGTGGGGGAAGCGCTGGTGCAGCTCCTCCGTCAGCTTCCCGATGGCGTCCTGCTGGTCCCCCCCGCTCAGGGACAGCCCCTGCCCCGACGAGGGTCCCCCCCGTCAGACCCGGGGTGTGCCCGGGGGGGTGTTCCGGGGGTGGGGGGGCCTCACCAGGGAGCGCAGGGGGACCTGGGGGTCGGCCCCCGCCTTGCTCTTGGCCTCGCTGACCATGCGCTCGATCCTCTCCAGGCACTTCTCGGAGCCGATGAGCTGCGACACGGGGCGGGGGGGACACCCTAAAGCCACCCCCCCCCTCCCGGCCCACCCCAGGCTCCCTCCCGGGGGGTCCCACGCGGCTCCACGGCAGCCGTGAGAGGGGGGACACCCCGGAACCTTCTCCAGCGGCTTCATCCCACCCAAGCGTCCTGGGAGCTTGGGGACGGCCAGAACCGGCCCCCCCGTGTCCTGTGTCCCCCCTCCGTGTCCTGTACCTCCCTCCAGGCCTCATCCCCCCTCCCCATGCCCTGTGCCCCCCTCCATGCCCTGTACACCCCCCGGGCTGGGGTCCCCCAGCTCACCCAGTGGTTCGTGCAGGGTCCCTCTGTCTCGGCCAGGATTTGCCCATCTCCAGACACCAGCACCACCCTGGAGTGGGTGCCCCCGCTGCCGAGAGAGGGGGGAGGGGGGGGACACACTGCCAGCACCACCCCACAGCCCCCCCACACCCCGTCCCACCCAGGGGGGGACCCCCACTCAGCCCCACCAGCCCCTAGAGCAGCCCTTGGGGGTGACAGGAGGCGGGTGGGACCGGGATGGGGGTCCCTGGAGGTGGGTGGGACCAGGATGGGGGTCCCTGGAGGGAGGTGAGTCCAGGATGGGGGTCCCTGCTCCCCCATCGCGACCCTTCCTGCGACCCCCCCCCCAGGCTGGGGGTCCCCGGGAGCGGCGGGTCGGGGGCCATCAGGGAGGTGGGGGTACCCTGGGGAGACCCTCTGCCCGCGGCGCGACCCCTCAGCCCTCCCCGGGACCCTCAGCCCTCCAGACACCCCTTACTCCTCCACGCGACCCCTCACCCCTCCACGGGACCCTCGCCCTCCCGTGACCCCTCACCCCTCCCGGGATCCCTCACTCTCCCCTGACCCCTCATCCCTTCAGACACCCCCCCCGGGACCCCTCACCCCTCCCGGGACCCCTCACCCCTCCACGCCGCCGAACAGCGACGCCATCGCGGCCGCCACAGCCCCGCCCCCTCGGGCCACGCCCACGGGCGTGGCACTGCCCCCGGCCCCACCCACCGCCATATATAGTGTGTGGACACGCCCATCGTCATAGATCAATTTGGACACGCCCATTATGGGCGTGGCCTCACAGCCAGAAACGCCATGTCCCACCCATGGCCACGCCCACACAGACAGATGCCCCGCCCTTCCCCGCCCCCTGGGCGTTGGCCCCGCCCCCCGGGCGTTGGCCCCGCCCTCCCGCCCGCTCCGGGTCCTTGTGCCCACCCCGTGTCGCCGTCCTGCCCCCCTCGGGGGTCCCGGGACCCCCGGGATCACCCGGGACACAGCCCGGCGGTCCCACCCGCGACACGGCCCCGCGCACCGGCCTCAGACACAGCCCCTATCGCGACATAACCCCTCCGCACTCACCCACCCGTGAGACACCCCCCGCAGTCCCTCACCCAGACGCGCACCCCCCCGTGACACCGCGCCCCACACACACAGACCCCCCCCGCAGCCCCCCCGCGATCGGACCCCATCCAACCGCTCCGGCCCCGGCGCGGGGGGTCCCCCCCTCTCCCGCCCCCCACTCCCCGCGCCCACCGCGGCCCCGGGGTCCCCTCTGTCCCCACAGCCCCGTCCCCCGCGGGGGTGGGTCCCCCCCCCACGAGTGTCCCCGTGGGTGGGGGGCGCGGGGGCAGCTGTGAGACCCCCCCCGGGCGCGGGGGGAGAGGGGCGGGGGGCGGCGGGCGCAGCTGACCCCCTGCCCCGGGCAGCCGCGGGGGACAGAGGTGACGGTGATGGCAGCGGGGACAGCGGGGACAGCCGCGTGTCCCGGGGGCCGCGCAGGGAGGGAGGGAGGGAGGGAGAGGGACGGACAGATGGAGGGACAGATGGAGGGAGAGGACGGAGAGTGGGTGGGCAGAGAGAGGGAGGGAGAAAATGGACGGAGGGATAAGATGGAGGGATGGAGGGAGGGAGGGAGGGAGGGATGGAGAGCACGAAGGGATGGATGGAAGGATGGAGAGGGTGGAGGGACAGAGTGATGGGCGGATGAGATGGATGGCTGGAGGAGAGGGACGGGCAGATGGATCAAAAGGGTAGAGGTGTGGATGGACAGGGACGGATGCAGGGATGGAAGGAAGGATGGAGAGGATGGGAAGGCAGAGGGATGGAGAGGATGGTGGAGATGGTGGAGAGAGGGATGGCTGAGCAGATGGATGGATGGAAAGGATGGAGAGAGGGGCAGATAGAGAAGGCAGAGGGGTGGGTGGGTGAAGAGGATGGATGGATGGAGGGATGGAGGGATGGAGGGATGGATAGGTGGATGAAGGGGAGGGAGGGAGAAAGGGAGGGATAAGCCAGGTGGGCAGAGGGATGGAGACGATGGAGAGGTGAATGGTGGAGCAGATGGATGGATGAAGAGGATGGATGGATGGATGTGTGGATGGATAAGCCAGAAGGGCAGAGGGATGCAGAGGATGATGGATGATAAGGCTGGAGAGAGATGGAGAGGTGACCGAGGGAGCAGATGGAGGATTAGAGGGATGGAGGAATGGAGGATGGATGGATGGATGGATGGATGGATGGAGGGATGGATGGAGGGATGAATGGAGAGATGGGCTCCATTTCCATGAGAATGGAAAGGGAAGGTGTGGGAAGTGGGGTAGGCGGGAGGAGCAGCAGGAGGGACTGTGGGGACAGAGCCAGAGGAGGGGATGGGGGCCCAGCATAGCTGGGGGCTCGTTCCCGCCTGGCAGCACCGACCAGGTCACCCCACCCCCGGCACGGCCACAGTGCTGCTGCCGGGGGTTCCCTGGTCCCGGGGGAGAAATGGGGACACCAGTGGAGCGGCCGGGCCGGGACTGGGGTCAGCTCCCCCCTGCCCTTCTGTGGGGTGGGGGGTGACACTCGGGGCTGGGGGGGTCCCTCCTCCCCAGGGGGACCCTCCTTCCCGAGACCGGGGTTGCCCCGTGGCCACGAGGTGCTGCGGAGGGACACGGTGGGCTGAGGGCTGGGACCAGCCAGAAGATGCTCGGGATTATCCGTGTCCTTCCAGGCGTTTTCCAGGCTGGGGGTCTTGGGGTGCTGCGGGAGGGGGACCCCCCCCCGGGCCGAGAGCAGGTGTAGGGAGCCCGGCCCCCCCAAAGGTGGGGGAGGAGCGGCAGGGGAAGGGTTAAGGCGCCGCGTGTGCGTGTGCAGCCCCTGAGCCCACCGCCCTCGTGCCCTCATTAAGTCCTGGTGGCACCAGCCTGTCTGGGGACAGCAGGGCCGGGGGGACAGGGGACGGCACCCGCCGCCTTTGTCTCAACTTGTGGCAAAGTTTGAGCGGAGCCGCCGCGGGGCCGGGAGCTGCCGGTGAGTCCGCGGGGGCCGGGGCCGTGTCCCGCCAGGCCCGTGGGGTGGGACAGCGCCGTCCCCGCGGGGGCCGGTGCCACCCCGGGCTGCGGGAGCGCCCAGACCGCGTCCCACCGCCCCGGTGGGGGACCAGGGCTGCGGGGCAGAGCTCCCCAGGGCCCCCCGAGCTCCCCCCCGCCCGGGATCCGAGCAGGTGGCACGGGCGGGATCCCTCGGGCGGGATCGAAGCCCGGGCGCGTGGGAGGGTTGGGGCGAGACACGGGCATTTTGGGGGTTGTGGGCAAACGGGTGGCGAATCTCCCGGTGCCTCTGCAGACTCCCAGGAGCAGAGTGTGGGAGCTGGGAATGCTCCAGGGGACATCCCGATCCCACCAGAGCCCAGGTATTCCCGGACGGCTCCGTCCCCGAAGCTGCCGTGGGTCCCGTGCGGGTGCGGGGAGGGTGAGCGAGGGCAGCGGGACGGAGGGGGGACATCGGCGTGTGGGGACGTGGGGAGCCCCCCAAACCTGGGCTGAGCCCCCCAAGCCTGGGCTGAGCTCCCTCTGTTATCCCAGCTCAGCCCCGCTCCATGCTCTGGGTGCCGGAGCCGCACAGGACCCGGCTGGGGAGGCAGAGGAAGGAGACGCGGAGGAAGGCCCAGCCAGGAGCGGATTTATTCCACGAACGGGTTTATTCCACGTGGAAGCGCTGATTTTGGAGGGGCTGGGCTGTGTTTCGGGGCCGGGATCCATCCCGCCGTGCCGGGTCGGGATTTGGGCTGCGGTGCCGGCGCTGAGCCGGGGCCGGAGCGGCACCGGGGCCATCCCGGGGATGTCCTGTGCGGGAGAAGAGGATGGTGAGCGGGAGAACGGGGCTGGGGCGGTGGTGGGATGGGGTGGGCGACTGCCCCGTGGCCAGGCAGCCCTTGGGACTGGATTTGGGGTGACTCTGCAATGATCCTCATCCCCATGCCCACCCGGCGCGGCGGTGCCAGGGCTGTGGTGGCTCCTGCCGTGGTGGCACAGCACAGGGACTTGTCCCTGCCACCGGCACTGGGACGAGGCACCAGCCAGGAGAGCCAAGACACGCGGGGAAGTGGGACCTGTCCGTGTGTCCTTCCCTGTGCCCGCCCGCCTTCTCCCAGCTCTGGAACCCCCTCTGCTCCCGGAGGCTCCAGCTCAGCGGTAGGTTCTGCCTGTCCCTCTGCCTGGTCCCAGAGTCCATCCATCCGCCCCTCTGTCCATTTATGCCTCTTCCCATTCCCAGAGTCCATCCATCTGTCTGTCTGTCTGTTCATCCCTCTGCCCATTCCCAGAGTCCATCCATCCATCCATCCATCTGTCTGTTCATCCATCAGTCCAACCATTCCTCCAGCCATCCTTCCATCCTCCTGTCCATGCATCCATACATCCATGCATCCATACATCCATGCATCCATACATCCATGCATCCATGCATCCATGCATCCATGCATCCATGTATCCATGCATCCATGCATCCATCCAGCTCGGCATCCGCCCCCTTGTCCCTCCATCCTCTTGTCCCTCCCTCTGTCCATCCGTCCCTCCCTGAATCCCTCTGCCCTTCTTTCCCTCCATCCCTTCACTGCTTCACCCCTCCGTCCATTCATCCGTCCATCCCCATCCATCCATTCCTCTATCCCCCTTCCCTCCACCCCTTCATCACTTCATCCCTCCCTCCATCCCTCTGCTCCTCCATCCTCTCATCCATCCATCCATCCATCCATCCATCCATCCATCCATCCCCCATCCCTCCATCCCTCCATCGATCCCTCCCTCCCTCCATCCTTCCTTCCATCCATCCCTCCGTGCATCCACCCGTCCATCTCTCCCTCCACCGACCTCTCCATCCCTCCATCCCATCCCATATTCCCGGTGGTCCCGACTGTGCCCTCCCGGGGGTTTCCCGGGCCCATCCCCCCGGGAAGGGGATCGTGTGGGTGCCGTTTGTGCCCAGGATCTGCCACGTTCCACCCGGACACTGCGGAGGGGCCGCGGAGGTGAATTCTGGAGGGGCACGGGGAGCTGGGGGGGGGCAGGGGGTGACCCGGGGCTGGGGGGATTTGGGGGCTGGGGGGTGGCAGTGTTGGGGTCCCAGCTCGGGCAGCTGCTCTGGGGTGGTGGCACTGGGGACACCCAGGGTGGCTCCCGTGGCTCCGGCCCATTCCAGGGGCTCCCGTGTGATCCGGGGCAGCGGCTCCGAGGG
>NW_020926068.1:10790-14026 GCF_003984885.1 Neopelma chrysocephalum
GGGGGGGTCTGGGGGTGCCAATCCCACCCACGGGGGTGGTCAGGGATCGAGGCACAAAATGCCATCCATGGACCTGCTCAGGATTTGGGGGTCAAAATCCCATCCAGAGCTGGGGGGGGGGGCGGCTTTTGGGGAAAATCCCATCCGTGTGGGATGTTTGGGGGGGCCAAATCCCACCCGTGGGAATGAGCAAGGCTGGAGAGGGAGGGAACCCCCCCCATGCCTGAGGGGGGGCACAGAACTGGGGGGTGACAGACAGGATTCCTGGGGATCCTTGGAAGTGGGGGGACCCCCACCCCGGTCCCTGAGGACGCACAGGGGCTGCGGGGAGCGAGAACCCCCAAAACCCGGGGGTGCCGGGGGGAGCAGCAGAATTGGGGTGTCCTGCGCCCTGCGGGCAGGGATGGAGGGAGGCAGAGGGAGGGAGGGGGAGCCGGAGGGGTGTGAGGGAGCGGGGGGCAGCAGCAAAAAGCTCTGTCAAGTACATAAAGAGCTGGAAAAGAGACGGGAAGCGCCGGTCGCGCCCGCTCCCGGGGTGCTCTCGCACATTACTCGCGCCTGGGCGCGCCGGCAGCGCGGGCAGCTCCCGGCGGGGCGCGGGAGCGACTTCACGGGCCTTTGGCTGCTGGACTGAACCGGGAAAACACAAAAAAAAACCGACAAAAAAAAGGGAAAAGAAATCCCTAAAAATAGCCCCCGCACAGCCCAGCCCCGGGGGCAGCGCCCGCATCCAGGGGGTCCCAAAGCCCCTCGGCCAGGCACGGATCCGGCACCCTCCGGTCCCGGCACCGCTGGGAAAGTGTCCCCGAGGGCCGGGACGGACACACAGCGACTTTGGGGTGGTGTGGGTGCTTTGCTTGGGGGGCCGCAGCCGGGTGGGCCCCGGGGGGAGGCGGCAGGGGGGTTGTGGGGGGTGAGGACCACCCTGGTGGGGTTCCTGGGGAGCTCAGGGTGCCCACGATGCCTTGGGGTGCCCGGGGTGATTCGGGTACTCGGGGTGCCTGGGTTTGGTGGCTCCCCAAAGGGGCGGAAAAGGGGGATTCGTGGGGAAAATGGGAAACCTCGGGGCGGGGGGACACGGGGAGAGGGTGGGGGGACACGGGAGAGGCTGAGGGGACACAGGGAGGGGTCCCCGGCCCAGGGCACCGCCGGCTCTGCCCCCCCCCCCCCTCCGGAGCCGAGCCCCCCCAGACCCGCGGTGTCCTCATTCCAAAGGGCTCCCCGGCAGCTTCCAGGGATTTATGCGGCGTTCCCAGGCCCGGGGCGGGTCTGGAAATGGGCAGGAGCAGAGCAGGGAGCAGGTCCGGGACCCCAGAGGTGGCACGGGGTGCTCGGTGCCCAGCGAGGGGAGAAGAGGAGCCCAAGGGGGTCCCCGGGGGACGCGGCCACACCCACACCTGAACCACCCCTGTACCCACACCTACACCCATACCCACACCCACACCTGTATCCACCCCTGAACCACCCCTGTACCCACACCCACACCTGTACCCACACCCACACCTGAATCACCCCTGTACCCACACTCACCCCTGCCTCCACCCCTTTACCTGCCCCCACCTCTACGGGGAGGAGGCGGGGGCCACACCCCAAAAATGAACCCCCCCAGCCCCCCCAAAGGGAATATTCCAGTACCCCCAAAGTCAGCCCCCCAGCACCCCAAAACGAGCCCCCCAGCCCCCCAAAATCCTCCCTGCAGGCCCAGTGCAGTCCAGCACCAACCCAGTGCAGCCCAGTCAGCCCACCCAGTACAGCCCAGTGTAGCCCAGTACGGCCCAGAACAGCCCAAGGAAGCCCAGTACAGCCTAGTGCTGGACCAGTACAAACCCAGTACAGCCCACGTGGTGCAGCCCAGTATGGCCCAGTACCAACCCAGTACAGCCCAGTACAGCCCAAGGAAGCCCAGTACAGCCTAGTGCCGGACCAGTACAAACCCAGTACAGGCCACCTGGTACAGCCCAGTACGGCCCAGTACCAACCCAGTACAGACCAGTACATCCCAAGGAAGCCCAGTACAGCCCAGTGCCAGACCAGTACAAACCCAGTACAGCCCATGCAGTACAGCCCAGTGCCAGACCAGTACAAATCCAGCACAGCCCACCCGGTATAGCCCAGTGCCTCCCAGTGAAGTCCAGTCCACCCAGTACAGCCCACCCAGCACCAACCCAGAGCCTCGCAGTTTGGCCCCCCCACAGCCCCAGGGAAGGGAGGACACTGAGGGTCCCCCCGGGGGGTGCCCAAGCTGTGGGGTGGGGAGGGGGTCCCTCTTTGGGGTCCAAGCCCAGGGTGGGGGTCCCTAAATGTGTGTTGGGGTTCCTTTGGAGGTGAAGGGGGTCCCCGTGTGGTTTCAGGGGGTCCCTAGAAAGGTTTGTGGGGGCACTTACTCAGTTTTGGGGGTCCCTATGGAGTTGGGGGTCTCTGTATGGTTTGGGGGGGGGTCCGTGTGAGGTTTGGGGGTTCCCGTGCGGTTTTGGGGTGTCCCCATAAGGTTGGGGGTCCCCATATGTTTTAGGGGGTCCCTCTATGGTTTGGGGGTCCCCGTGCGATTTTAGGGTGTCTCCATATGGTTCAGGGTCCCCATATGATTTGAGGGGTCCCTGTGTGGTTTGGGGGTTCCTGTACGGTTTGAGGGCATCTCTGTAAAATTCGGGGGTGGGTCCCTGTACATTTTGGGGTCACCCGAGTTTCGAGGTCCCTGCACGGTTTGGGGGTCCCTGTACACTTCGGGAGTCCTTGCATATTCCGGGGTCTCCCCCCCACATTTTGGGTCCCTACATAGTTTGCGGGTCCTTGTACACTTTGGGGGTCCCCCCCGCACATTTCCGGGTCCCTGCACACTTTAGGGGTCCCTGCACAGTTTGAGGGTCCCTGGACACTTTACGGGTCCCTTGCACATCCCTGGGGCTCTGTATATTTCGGGGGTCTCTCTGTATATTTGAGGTTCCCCCCGCACATTCCGAGGTCTCTGTACATTTTAGGGGTCCCTGTACACTTTTGGGGGTCCCTGCACATCCCGGGGTTCCCCGTATATTTGGGGATCCCCCACATCCCGGGGGTCCCTGTATATTTGGGGATCCCTGTACATTTGGGGATCCCCCACATCCCGGGGTGCCCTGTATATCTGGGGGTCCCTGCACATCCCGGGGTTCCCTGTACATTTGGGGGTCCCCCACATCCCGGGGTTCCCTGTACATTTGGGGGTCCCTGCACATCCCGGGGTTCCCTGTACATTTGGG
>NW_020926068.1:14036-18953 GCF_003984885.1 Neopelma chrysocephalum
GTATATTTGGGGATCCCTGTACATTTGGGGGTCCCCCACATCCCGGGGTTCCCTGTACATTTGGGGGTCCCCCCGTCCCCGCCGTCTCCGCCACGCCCCGAGTCCTCCGCGCCTGCAGGGGGCGCCGTTGCCGGGCCGCCCAGCGCGGCCCCGCCGCTCGGTGGTTCCGGCGCCGCGTGTTCCCGGAGCGGGCCCGGGATTGCTCCGGGAGCGGCCCCGGGAGCGGCCCCGGCCCCGCCACCCGCCATGTGGTTCATGTACGCGCTCAGCTGGCTGTCCCTGCTCGTGCAGGTGGCCTTCGTCACCCTGGCCATCGGTGAGACACCCCACCCCCACCCCGCTCCGTGTCGCGATATGTCGCGAGGGCGGCGCCGGGGAGGGGGCGGGCCGGGGCCGGGGGAGCCCAGCTGGGCACGGGACCCCCCGGGAGTGTCGGGGGCTGGGGGGTCCCTGGGTGTTCCTGGGGTTGGGGGGGTCCCTGGGTGCCCCCTCAGAGTGACCCTGAGGTTGGGGGTCCCTGGGTGTCCCTGAGCCCCGAGGTTTGGTGTCCGAGTGATTGGGGGGGGTCCGTTGTGGTCCCTCGGAGTTCCCGGAGATTTGGGGTCCCTGGGAGTCCCGGAGATGTGGGGTCCCTGAGTGTCCCTGAGATTTGGGGGGTCCCTGAGGGTCCCTGGGTGTCCAAGGGACTGGGGGTCCCTGGATGTCCCCAAGGGCCCCTGTGCTGTTTTGGGGAGGGGGGGGTCCCCGTTGTGCCCCCCCCCCCGGCTGATCCCGGTGCTGATCCCGGTGCTGATCCCGGTGCTGATCCCGGTGTTCCCGCAGCGGCCGGGCTGTACTACCTGGCGGAGCTGATCGAGGAGTACACGGTGGTCACCAGGAGGATCATCAAGTACATGATCTGGGTGAGTCCCGGGGGGGACCTTCGGGGGGACCTCGGGCTGAGATCCCCCCCGGGAGGGCAGAGCAGCTGTGCCATGGGATGGGGGGAAAAGCGCGTGGGAAGCTCCTGATTCCCAGAGGGAGGGTGGCAGGGGGCTGCTGCCATCTCATCCCATCCCATCCCTCCTGGGGACAGGGGGTGCTGCCCCACCCCTGGGTGAGCCCTGTCCCACCTGCTGGGGAATCCAGGTGTGTCCCACCAGGAGCAGGGTGGGATTCCCGTTGGGACCTTCTCCCTGGGGTGGGAGGCACATGGGGGATGTGGCACCAAAACCCACCGTGGCAGATCCCTGTGCCCCCCCAGCTGACCCCTGCTGACCCCGGCTGACCCCAGTTGACCCCAGCTGACCCCTGTCCCTGCAGTTCTCCTCGGCCGTGCTGGTGGGGCTGTACCTGTTCGAGCACTTCCCGGGGTTCCTGGTGGGCGTGGGGCTCTTCACCAACCTGGTGTACTTTGGATTGCTCCAGACCTTCCCCTTCATCGTCCTCACCTCCTCCAACTTCATCCTGTCCTGCGGTGAGGGGGCGATTCCCACCCGGGGGAGGGGGGGAATGGGGGGTGGGAGCGGGAGCTGGGGAGGGGGAGCCTCGTCCCCCCATCCCAGGGGGGCTCTGGGTGATCTCTGGGGGGCAGCAGAGGTTTGGGAATTGCTGTCTCTGCCTGGGAAGGACTTTGAGCCCCAGGTGGCACTTTAATGGCAGGTGCTGATGTGGCTGGGATCGATCTGGGCATGGGGGGTGTGTGGAGCTGGGAATGCCGGGCTTTCCTGGGAATGCTGGGCTTCCTGGGCACCCTCTGCTTCCACTCAGGCTGGTTTGGGTTGGGAGGGACCTTAAATCCCACCCAGGGACACCTCCCACTATCCCAGGCTGCTCCAAGCCCCGTCCAACCTGGCCTTGGACACTTCCAGGGATCCAGGGGCAGCCACAGCTTCTCTGCCCAACCTGGGCCAGGGCCTCCCCCACCTTCCCAGCCAGGAATTCCTTCAAAATTTCCCATCTCTCCCTGCCCTCTGGCAGTGGGAAGCCATTCCCTGTGTCCTGTCCCTCCCTGCCTTGTCCCCAGTCCCTCTCCAGCTCTCCTGGAGCCCCTTTAGGCCCTGCAAGGGGCTCTCAGCTCTCCCTGGAGCCTTCTCTCCTCCAGGGGAACCCCCCCAGCTCTCCCAGCCTGGCTCCAGAATCCTGGAGTGGTTTTGGGTGGGGAGGGACCTTAAATCCCACCCAGTGCCACCCCCGAGTTTGGGGGTCCCTGAGGCCTTGGAGTGTCCCCGAGTTTGGGGGTGGCTGCTCACCCCATGAGGGGGTTTCCAGGTGTTTTAGGACGGGCAGGGTTGCGGGTGTGGGGGCTGTGGGAAGGGGGCAGGGGGTTCTGTCCCCGTTCCAGGGGTTGGGATTCTCCCTGTGGGAGGTCCCTGACCCTCCATCCCCCTGCAGTGCTGGTCGTGCTCAACCACTACCTGGCCTTCCAGTTCTTTGCTGAGGAGTTCTACCTGTTCTCTGAGGTGAGGCCTTGGGAAGGGGCTCAGCCCTGTTCTCCTGCTGCTCCCGGGAGGGAGGGAGGGAGGGAAATGCCAGTTTTTGGGTCAGCAGCTCCAACACTTGCAGGGTTATTTTTGCAGCCCTTCCCTGGGGGTTCCTGAGCTCGTTCCCTCCCAGGTACCTGGGAAGCTGCAGGTTCTTCTTCCAGGTGTGGGTTTGGGGCTTTCCCAGCCAAATCTAAGCATAAATATGAGTTATTTCTTTTTTATTATTTGTTTTTTAAGAAATTATTTTCTTATTTATTTTCATATTTTTATTTTTACTGAAATCCTAAAAGCTAGGAAAAACAGAAAATAACATTATTTTATTTATTTTTTATTTTTTTTTACAACCTGACCCCAAATCACTTCCCTTTTGGAATTACTGCTCCTCACTTCTGTATCTTTTATGCTCCAATTCCATGTCACATCCTCACATCCTTTGCCAAGGCAAAGGCCCACATACCCCAAGGGGCCTCTTTGGGCCCCCCCAAATTGCTGCTGCTTGGTGCAAATTCTCAAAACAAACTGAAAAAGTCGCCAAACTAAATAAACCCTCAGCTTTTTAAGGAAGTTTAACACTTTTTTGGGGCTCGGGGAGGCTGGTTGGTGGCTCAGCACCTCCGGGCTCGTCTCTCCCTGAGGAAATATGGGAAAAAAGGGCATTTTATGGTTGGAAGGAGCGAGAACCACGGGGTAGGAGGAGCCAGCCCAGCTCTTCCCTCTTCCTTTTATTCCCTGGGAGGCTTGGAGAGGATTTAATTAGTCCCACCAGCAGAGCTAATGACCTGCCTGGTTAATTGTGCTCCTAAAAGTGGGAGAGGAGAGCTTTGGGGGGTCAGTGCCGGGGGGTTTGTCCCCCATCCCGGGGCAGGGCCGGCTCTGGGAGCTGCAGGGCAGGTCCCACCCCATCCATGCCAGGATCCAGGTGGGAATTGGGGTGGCTCTGCCCACAGGTCCTGGCCTACTTCACCTTCTGCCTCTGGCTGATCCCCTTCGCCTTCTTCGTGTCGCTGTCGGCCGGGGAGAACGTCCTGCCCTCCACCGTGCAGCCCGGAGGTGAGGGAGGGATAGGGGGGGATAGGGGTGGGATAGGGGTGGGATAGGGTGGGATAGGGTGGGACACGTGTGCTCCCTGCACCCCACTCCCTCCTGGGGCTGTGGGGGAGGTGGGCAGGGAGACTTGGCCCCGTCCTGCTCCTCTTCAGCCGTGGGCTCGTGGAATGGCTGGGGTGGGAAGGGACCTTAGAGCCCACCCAGTTCCAACCCCAGGGACAGTTCCCACTAGCCCAGGTTGCTCCAAGCCCCGTCCAGCCTGGCCTTGGACACTTCCAGGGATCCAGGGGCAGCCACAGCTTCTCTGGGAAACCTGGGCCAGGGCCTCCCCACCCTCCCAGCCAGGAATTCCTTCCCAATATCCCATCTAACCTGCCCTCTGGCAGTGGGAAACCATTCCCTGTGTGCTGTCCCTCCATCCCTTGTCCTCAGTCCCTCTCCAGCTCTCCTGGAGCCCCTTCAGGCCCTGCAAGGGGCTCTCAGCTCTCCCTGGAGCCTTCCCTTCTCCAGGCTGAGCAACCCCAGTTCTCCCAGCCTGGCTCCAGAGCAGAACTGTGGAATCCTGGGAAGGTTTGGGTGGGAAGGGACCTTAAATCCCATCTAGTTCCAACCCCAGGGACACCTCCCACTATCCCAGGTTGCTCCAAGCCCCATCTCACCCTGGCCTTGGACACTCCCGGGGATGGAGCAGCCACAGCATTCCTGGGTGCTGTCGCTTTCCCTGGATCCCCCCTACATCCCAGGAAAGGGGGCTCAGGCCCTGGGCTCCCTGGAGCAGGTGGAACACCCGGGTGGGTCCCGTGGGATTCCCAGGGAATGTCTGGCTGTGACTCCCTCCCTCCTCCCACAGACGACGTGGTGTCCAACTACTTCACCAAGGGGAAGAGAGGGAAGCGCTCCGGGATCCTGCTCATCTTCTCCTTCATCAAGGAGGCCATCCTGCCCAGCAGGCAGAAGATCTACTGAGCTGGGAGAGCCGGGACGGAGCCGGGACGGAGCCGGGACACCCCAGACTGTGCTGAGGGCCCCACCCCTCACCCAGCCCTCCCCCTGGCTCCCGAGGGGATTTCCCTGGGAATGGATGAACTGGGACACGCCTGGAGCTGCCAGACACGCGGGGAGGGCTGGCACCGTGTCCTCCAGCCCTGCTGATCCCTCGGGAATGTGGCCCGGGAGGAGGTCGGGCTCCGGCTGAGCCCAGGAGGGTCCGGCCCCGGCTCGGGGACCCGGGAAGTGTCACCTGTGGGAATTCCCAGCCAGGTGTTTGTGCCTGGAGGGGTTTTGGGGAGCAGCTCCCTCGGGATGGCACAGGACGGGCTCCAGCTTTCCCTGAGGTTTACACAGAGCCATTAATTAAAAAGAAAAAGGAGGAATTGGAATAAATCCGGAGGATTCTGATGTTCCC
>NW_020926068.1:18963-22201 GCF_003984885.1 Neopelma chrysocephalum
GGCGGGAGGGGGACACCCCTCCACGAGTGGGGGACACCCCAGCCCGGGCCGTGGCCGCTCCCACGCCCGCCGGGCTCTTCTCAGTGTGGGCGCGCTCCGCCCGGCCTGGCCCGCCCGGCCCCGCCGCGCCCGCTCTGATAAAAGGAAATCAAACGAAATTAAGCGAAATCAAACGAAATCGGGGGAGCCCGGTACCGCAGCCCCCCCCAGCACGGTCGCCCCGACACCCCGCCCATGGCCGAGCCTGCCGGCGCAGGGGGGACCCGGCCAGCGCCTCCACCTCGGGGGTCCCCACCCCAAACGGGGCCGCAGCGGCGGGGCCATCTCCGCGCGTGGGGCGCGGGTCCGGGCACCCCGGCAAGCTTCTCATTCCTGGGGGCTCCTCCTTTACTATCCCCACTCTTGAGACCCCACTCCTGGGACCCCGCTCCTGGGATCTCCTCCTCTGGCATCCCTGTTCCCGGGATCTCCTCCTCTGCCATCTGTGCTCCTGGGATCCCAGTCCTAGGATCCTGCTTCTGGGATCTACTCTGTCACCCCTGCTCCTGGGATCTCCTCTGCTCATCGGATCCTACTCCTGGGAACTTGCTCCTGGAATTTCCTCCTTTACCACCACTCCTGGAATCTCCTCCTTTAGCATCCCCACTCCCGGGATTCTGCTCCTGGAATCCTGCTCCTGGGCTCCTCTCCCCCAGCCCCCCGATTTCTGGGATCCCCTGTCCCTCCTCATCTCTGTGATCCCGGCTCCTGGGGTGTTCCCTTCAGGGATTCCCGCTCCAGGAATCCTGCTCCGTGCTCCAGGAACACCACAGACCCTGGTTTGGGGAATTGGGGTGGGATGCCTTGGGTGTGCCCCCCAACAGCCCCCCAACCGCAGATTCTGTTACCGGTGCCTCTGTTCACCCTCTCCTGGCGCTCACAGAACCCGTGGGGAGGGTGGGGGGCTGCGGCTCCCCCTGCTCCCCGCTGCTGGGTCACTGGTGCCGCCCCTTCGGGGCTGAGGGTCCCCGAGAGGGGACACGAGGAGGACAAAGGGGGCCCCGAGGGACTCCCACAAACCTCCTGCGCTCTCAGGAGGAGCAGTGGGATCCCCACGGCGTTCAGGCAGTGCTGGGGCTGGGGGTGCTCCAGCACCCCCGTGGGACAGACCCCCGTGGGTTTTGGGGTGACGGGCAGAGAAAAGGGGAGGGGGCTCCTCGGGGGGCCAGGCAGGAGCCAACCCACCCTCCCAGCCAGGGCAGGACAGAGCCCGGGCTTCCTCCTGCTTCCCGCGGCACGGGGGGTCTGGCGTGGGCGAGGGGGGGGGTCTGTGGTACCGGGGTACCGGATCCCTGTGGTACCGGTGTGCCAGATCCCCCTGGTGCCAGATCCCCCTGGTACCAGATCCCCGTGATTCCGGGGTACCGGATCCCTGTGGCACCGGGGTACAGGATCCCCGTGGTACCGGATCCCCGTGGTACCGGATCCCTGTGGTACCGGGGTACAGGATCCCCGGGGACGGCGGGAGGGAGAAGCGGGATGGATTTAGCGGGTGTTACGTGGGGCACTAAAGCTCCCCAGAGGGGACGGAGAGGGGACACTGCTGGGGACACCCCGGGGCGGGGAGGACACCGGGTGTCCGGGTGGAGGGTTTTAGCTTCCAGCAGTTTAGGGGCGAATGCTGGGAAGTGCAGGGGCACCGCAGAGGGGGGGGGGCACAGTGGTGTTGCCTCGTCTTGTCTGGGCAGAACCCCCTCGTTCCTCCCCAGGGAGCTCGGAGCAGGTCCCGCCACGGAGCTGAAGGGATGGGGGGGGGGGTCACATCTGCATGGGGACACCATTCACAGGGGGCCACGGGGTCACATCTGCGTGGGGACACCACTCACAGGGGGGCCATAGGGTCACACCTGCATGGGGACACTGTTCACAAAGGGGTCCCGGGGTCCCACCTGCACGGGGACACCCCCACTCACAGGGTCCCGCCCGCACGGGGACACCACCCCACCTCTCGCACGGAGCGCCCGGGCTCGTTCCCCGATCCAAGGAGCCCTTCGGGCCCTGCAGGTCGGTGCCAGCCCTGGCAGGAGCCGCCAGCCCCGCCGTGCCCGGCGGTGCCCGCGTGGAGCGAGGGCAGCGAGCCCGGCCCCGGGCTCGGTCCCGGTGCCAGCGGCGGGCGCGGTGCCGGCCCCGGGATTACGGGGACAGCGAATCACGGCGCGCACTCCCTCAATCCACGGGGAAATGCCGAGCACGTTTCTGCCCGGTCCTCTGCCCGGTGGCAAATCCGCGGCCTCCAGTTCACCTCCTGACCTGCCCTTATTCCCTCGCTCTGCCTTTAAACCATGTGACGGGAGGATTTGGCTTAATGTGTGTTGCTCCAGAAGGGAAGGAGGAGAAGGAGCTCAGAGGGCCCGGAGGTAATCGCTGGCTCCGCGCCCGCGCCCGGCGCAGGGGCGTTCCTGCAGCCCCGGGGTGGATTAAGGCATCCGGGCACCCCGATCCCTGCCCCTCGCTGCTCCCCACCTCTCCCGGCCCCTCCGGGGGCGTCGGCAGAGGTTTGGGATCGCGGGAACAACCCCTCGGCTCTGCCCCATCCCAGCTCGTGCTCCGGGTTGGATGCGGGTCCTGTAACTGGTGGGACCATCCCCACACCCCCTTCCCCGTGCCCCCGGGACCAGGCTGCACCAGTTGCTCCGCTGGGAAGAGCTGGAATCGGGGCTGGCCGGGCCCGGCACGGCTCGGGGGGGGGGCCCACGTGTGTGTGCGCCAGCCGGCAACATCTGCCCTGACCCTCCCCCGGCTCGGCGGGCAGGGCGGGCAGCTGGAGCTCTGGGCTGGAATGGTGAACTCCGGGCTGGGAGAGGCGGGAGGGAGCGGCGGGATGTGCGGGGACCCCGCGCCGAGCCCGGCGGCTCCGGAGGGGGGGGGGCTCAGGTGGCGCAGGAGGACGCGGGGTCGTGGCGCGGGGGGTGAAGGCTCTGCCGCCGAGGTTCGGCGGAAAGGTGATTTCCAGCCGCAGGGAGGGACCTGCCAGGTCGGTCCGGCTCCAGCCGCGCTCGGCGGGAGCGGCAGGTGACGGGCTTTGACCTCCCTGCCCCGCGCTCCCGGGGGGGATCTCGGCGAGGAGGGATGGGGGGAGGGCTGATGTCACCCTGCCACCTCCGTGCCACCACCCTGCCCGTCACCCCGCCCGCGACCTTGCCACCACCCTGCCGCCACCCCGCCACCATCCCGCTGCCGCCTTGCCACCCTGCGTGTC
>NW_020926069.1:0-10293 GCF_003984885.1 Neopelma chrysocephalum
GAGGTCCCTCCAAACCTCAACAATGCAGTGATTCTGTGATCCTGGGAGCCAGGTTTTGTTTGCTTGCTTTTGAAACCTGCACCTTGTAGAAGCAGGAGCTGAGGTATGAGATAGGCAGGCTCAGGCATCAGATATCCAGGAAGCTTTGACCAGTCAGAGATAAGTTTCTCTGATAAACTGCTTGGATAACTTCCTTCTCTGCTGTGCTTCTGAATCTTTTCTGCAGATTTATGCCTAAAGGATTCTATGAAATGTCTTCAGTGTATTCAATATAATCAATGTATGCAATGTATCAATAAAAGACCAGTGTGTGCCAGATCATGTAGTTCCTGAGTAGTTCACAATAAAAATCATTTGCTCCAGTGCTGGATTACAGGGTCATCTTGTATATAAACCACCAGTTGCTTCTTGCTGAAATTTCCACCACGAGTGATGTCACAGTCCCCAGAGCATCCTTGCAGGAGGAAGGGTGTCCAAGTCCAACCTGAAAGTGACATAACACGTACTAAAGTGTCCCCATCAGACTGCAGTTACTTCTCCTAGGAATGTGCATGAATAAAGTGGATCAGGCTGCAAACAGGTCCTACAAGCTGTGTCACTTCCAGAGGTACCAGCTTGAGCCTGAACTTCTCAGCTCAGCAGCTGTTCATTGTCATACAGTGTCTCACGTACTAAAAGGAAAAAAAAAATCACTTCCCTAAACTGAGTATTTTTTCTTGCTGGGAGCTAGAAAAGATGAATGTTAAGTTTATCAAACATCAAACATCTCTTTATTCACGTTACTCGTTGTTGCAAGGGCACCAAAGAAGCTGGAAAGCCTGGAGACAAGGAAAACAATCCTCCCTCCTGATTCTTCATCCATACATGCAAAATGTCATTGTTGGCCAGTTAAATGAAGAAAAAGTGGATGATGGATTTTTGTATCTCTACAGCCTCTTCTATCTTTCTTCTTTACTTTTAGTGCTTTAGTGCTTTTTCTTCATTTAAAGGCTAAAATCATGGTTGGCAATTCCTAGAGAAACAAAACCCAATGTGGGATAAACAGAAGGGCCCTGAATATACAAACTAAAAGTTTGACACAGAAGAAAAGGCTTTTAAAAGGGTGATGAGGGAGCTGGTGGAAGAGCTCGCCAAGCCACCCTCCATCATTTCCCAACAGTCCTGGCTCACGGGGGAGGTCCCAGGTGATTGGAAGTTGGCGAATGTCACACCCATTCACAGAAAGGGCTGCAAGGAGGACCCAGGAAACTTCAGGCCTGTCAGCCTGACCTCAGTGTCTTGCAAGGTTATGGAGTAGATCATCCTAAGTGCAATCACACGGCACCTACAGGATGGACAAAGGATCAGACCCAACCAGCACGGGTTTAGGAGGGGCAGGTCCTGTCTGACCAACTGATCTCCTTTTATGATCAGGTGACTCCCCTGGTGGATGAGGGGAAGGCTGTGGATGTGTCTGCCTGGACTTCAGCAAAGCCTTTGACACCGTCTCCCACGGCACACTCCTGGAAAAGCTGCAGCCACGGCTTGGACAGGGGCACTCTGTGCTGGGTTAGGAACTGGCTGGAGGGCTGGGCCCGGAGACTGATGGGAATGGTGCTGCATCCAGTTGGGATCTGGTCACTAGTGGTGTCCCTCAGGGATCAGTGCTGGGCCCAGTCCTGTTTAATACCTTTATTGATGATTTAGATGAGGGGATTGAGTCCACCATTAGCAAATTTGCAGATGACACTAAGTTGGGAGGGAGTGTCAATCAGCTGGAAGGCAGGAGGGCTCTTCAGAGGGACCTGGACAGACTG
Organism: Neopelma chrysocephalum; assembly: GCF_003984885.1. Classification (NCBI taxonomy): domain Eukaryota; kingdom Metazoa; phylum Chordata; class Aves; order Passeriformes; family Pipridae; genus Neopelma; species Neopelma chrysocephalum. Next base: position 1,797 of record NW_020926069.1, read on the forward strand.
GAGAGTTGGGCTGATTCCAACGGGATGAGGTTCAACAAGGCCAAGCGCCGGGTCCTGCACTTTGGCCACAACAACCCCCTGCGGCACTACAGGCTGGGCCAGAGGGGCTGGAGAGCAGCCAGGCAGAAAGGGACCTGGGAGTTTGGATTGACAGGAAGATGAACAGGAGCCAGCAGTGTGCCCAGGTGGCCAAGAAGGCCAATGGATCCTGACCTGTATCAGGAACAGTGTGGCAGCAGGACCAGGGAATTCTTCCCCTGTACTCAGTGCTGGTGAGGCCACCCCTGGAGTGCTGTGTCCAGTTCTGGGCCCCTCAGTTCAGGAAGGATATTGAGGTGCTGGAGCAGGTCCCGAGAAGAGCAACAAGGCTGGTGAAGGGACTGGAGCACAAGTTCTACGAGAAGAGGCTGAGGGAGCTGGGGTTGTTTAGCCTGGAGAGGAGGAGGCTCAGGGGAGACCTCCTCACTCTCTACAACCACCTGACAGGAGGTTGTAGCCAGGTGGGGGTCGGGCTTTTCTCCAGGGAACCAGCAGCAGGACAAGAGGACATGGTCTTAAGCTGTGCCAGGGGAGGTTTAGGTTGGACATTAGGAAGACATTTTTTCCAGAGAGAGGAATCTGACTGGAATGGGCTGCCAAGGGAGGGGGTGGTGTCACTGTCCCTGGAGGTTTTTAAGATGAGACTGGATGTGGCATCAGTGCCATGGTCTGGGAACCACAGCAGTGTTGGATCAATGGTTGGACTTGATGATCTTGGAGGTCTTTTCCAACCTGGTTGATTCTATGATTCTGTGATTTCACACATGGCAGCAGCAATCTGTGAATCAACTGGGTGAAATCTATACATAGGTTTTGTGGTACTGTCAAGTGTTTCAGTAGAACGTAACTTTATTGACATATTTAAAAAAAAACACAGGTTCAATGAAGACACTGGCATCTTATAAAAAAAGTGATGTTAAAAAACCAATAATCGCAGATTTCTCTGAGCGGTCTGAACAGTCAGAAAAGAACATGGGCCACGCTTCATGTAAAGAGCTGAGCAATAATGTATGAGGTTGAAAATACAACTGGCACTCCATAAAGTGTTTTTGGATAGTCTTTCAACACCAGACCCTTGGGTATTTTCCTGTACTCCAAAACAGTCAGATCTGCCTCCAGCATGTGTGGCAGCAACCCCAAGAAACACTCCAAACAAGGTAAAACTAATTTTTTCCCAGGGATGCAAAACATAGGAAGAAGGATTTATTTCCAGGAAGGTGTAAGGAGAGTTGTGGGACAGGGCTTTTGTCTGGAAGCCCACCATGCACCTCAAGGGATGAGCCAAGTAGGCCTTTGCCACAGTTTTACTGAAGCCCAGCAACAACCCTCATCCTCATGTCAGTGGGGCTGTCAGGCTCAGGGCCACAGCTGAGCAGTATCCCCAAGGGCAACCATCTCAGGCCCTGGATGACTCCCACAGGAGCGGTGAACTGAAAGAAATCTGTGTCCCCTCTCCACGCTGCAGGAGGATTCCCTGCCCTTTCAGGGCACAGAGGCACACCTGAGCTGCTTCCCCATCACCTCTGTCCACCCTGTGCCCCTTCCCACTCACAGGGATACTGCAAACTAAATTAGCTCCTTAAGCCATTTCTATGCATAACACCGGTTCAAGCTATGGGGCAGACACAACTTCTCTGGGCAACCTGTGCCAGGGTCTCACCACCCTCCCAGCAAAAAGCTTCCTCCTAATATCTAATCTAAACTTACGCTCTTTTATTTTGAATCCACTCCATCTTGTCCTGTCAGTCTATGCTCCTGTAAATAGTCTCTCTCCATCTTTCTTGTAGGCTCCCTCCAGGTACTGAAAGGCTGCAGGTACTTTAGGTCACCCCAAAGACATCTCCTTTCTAGGTTGAGCAAAGCCAGTTCTCTCAGCCTTTCCTTGTAGGAGAGGTGCTCCGTCCCTCTAAACTGAGAAGCTAAATGTATTTAAAACGTAGAGGTACATTTCATTTTGTTAGAGGTAAGTTTGTCACCCAAAGTCAGATCAAGAAATAAGGTCAACATTTGATGTTCGCTTAACCGGTTCTGGATACAAAGGTCAAACTTCCCTATTATAAACTTTTATAACACTACACCTCCTTTGATTTCTGAGGAACTATCTCTTGGGTATCTGGATGAGTTCCTGTGCAGTTACTCTTCCTGCACTGAGGTTCACCCTTGCTGTGCCTCATGACACCTGAGCAAACTGTTTTTTGCTGTTGGGGAACAGCAGTTTGGTCCAGGTCCATCAGCCCTGCACCTCCAGGAGCCAGAGGGTGATGAGATGTTCAGGAATGCTGTGGCACACAGGAGGACCCTGCAGAGTACATCTGTAGCCTGACAGTGTGATCTTTGGTGATACAAACTGTGTTTCCAGTGTCACCTGGGTCAGCCACCCCTCCACGATGCTCCAAGATCCGGCTGATTTATGTGTAAGATCAGCCAATGGGAATGTAAACCCGCCTACAAAGGTCTGTTACTCCAGGAGGTTTGGAAACTCCAGGCTGCTGATTAAAAAGAAGGAGGAAATACCTCTTGGCAGACATGTGCCTGACAGAACTAGAGACACGATGTACCCAGGAGGACTCTTGATTTGGAGTTGCTCAGTGGATGTTCAGACAACAGAAAGCACCAGTTAAATCCTACCTTAAGCAGCTGCAGAATAGCAATCAATGCCATTTGAAAAAAAAAATCTATTTGTTCTTGTCTTTAGGAAGGCAAGAGTGAGGAGGAAATGGATTTGAAGTAAGCTTAGAGAAGCCCACGATAATACTAATTGAAGATTTTGAAGTGCTTTCCCAGCAGCAAGCAAAACACACAGATCTCTGACAGGAGAAGCGAAGCAGGAAAATGCAAAGCAGTTTGTCCAAGCTTATGCAACAGATGAGAAGCACAAACAGCACACAGACCTCCAGGCTCCATCTCTGTGTCCTACCATCCTTTTATTTCAAAGAATCTACATCTTCTTTTGGATTAAAAGGTTTTCCACGTAGCTTTAAGTGTTAATTCTGAGCTCCATAGATGATTTTTTTCTGATGTGGTATCATCTAACCTGTTATCTCCTCTGTACACATACAATATAAAAGGATTTAGTATTTTAGAATGAAGAGGGAAAAAAAGGAAGTCCTAAATTTTTATCTAAAGGCAAATTCTCTTTCTTATGGGTACGATGAACACAAGTTTGAACTTGTGCTCCTTCTTCATCTTAGAAGGAGAGAAAACACTGCTTGGAAACTGTAAGACAATAAAGAATGTTAAGATGCTACAAAATGGGTATCTTTAAGTTTTGTGATTTCCTGCATTAATATGTTACATAGTGTATTTTGTCTGTTTTCCCTTCAGCTGTAGATACACTTCACTGCAGACAGATTGAAACAAGTACCCAAAACGCTGAGAAACACATCAGGGTGTTACACCTTTGGAGGGAAGCGAAAGGAGGAAGACAATTCTGAAGGGCATCCATTTAATCAAAAATTAACTTCTCTTACATGTGCATTCTGTAGCTTACATGCAGACAGCTTTGCACGCACAAGCAGAGCAGTGGGTGAGCAGGGTTTGCAGAATGCACACAGCTTGATGCAGCAGCATCCAGAGCCATCAGCTTGCTGTCCATGAGCTAGCTGGGGTCCACGTGCCATCTGCACTGAGCTGCGCTCAGACTAATACATCTGGCCTTCCAACAGCACTAAAGAGACTGGCCAGAGCCTATCACACTCTGGAGGGGATGATACGGCTTTTGTTGCCTTTGTTGGCCACAGAGCGTTTGAAAATGTCCTTGCGTTCTGCTCCCAGCTCTGCTGTATACCTGTCACGGTACTCAGTGACCCACTAGTGCCCAGAGCTCTCCCAAAGACGGACAGACACAGAGCAAACAGCAAAATTACCTTCCCATGTCAACGCAGCTGCATCTTCCTGTCCTCTCGTCCTGTTGCTGGCTGCCTGGGAAAAGAGGCCGACCCCCTTAGGGCTCCAGCCTCTTTTCAGGGAGCTGTAGAGAGCGATGGGCTCTCTGAGCCTCCTCCAGGATGAATAACCCCAACTCCTCTAGACCCTTCACCAGCCTCATTGCCCTTCTCCTGACTTGCTGCAGCACCTCAGTGTCCTCTTTGAAGTGAGGGGTCCAGAACTGGACACAGCACTTGAGGTGTGGCCTCACCAGTGCTGAGTACAGAGGTACAATCACTTCCTAGTCCTTCTGGCCACACCATTTTTGGTCCAGGCCAGGATGCAATTGACCCTCATGACCACGTGGGCACACACTGGCTCATGTTCAGCTGCTGTTGACCAGCACCTTTTCAAGAAGCCAGGTCCTTTTCCACTGGGCCCCTTTCCAATCACTCTGCCCCCAGCCTGTAGCGTTGTGTGGGGTTCTTGTGGCCAAAGTGCAGGACCCAGCCCTTGGTCTTGCTGAACCTCATAGCCTTGGTTTTGGCCCACTGATCCAGCCTGCCCAGGTCCCTCTGCAGAGCCTTCCCACCCTCCAGCAGATCAACACTCCCACCCAACTCTGTGTCATCTGCAAAGTCGCTGAGGGTGCACTCGACCTCTTCATCCACATCATCAATAAAGATATTGAACAGGACTAGGCCCAACACTGAGCACTTGTGGCCGGACACCAACTGGATGCAGCACCCTTCACCACCACCCTCTGGGCCACTTCTTCACACAGTTAAGAGTGAACCTGTCCAGACCATGGGCTGCCAGCTTTTCCAGGAGAACACCGTGGCACATGGTGTGAAAGGCTTTGCTGAAGTCCAGGTAGACACATCCATAGCCTTTCTCTCATCCACTTGGTGGGTCACCCAGTCATAAAAGGAGATCAGGTTGGTGAAGGCAGGACCTGCCTTTCCTAAACCCCTGCTGGCTGGCTCTGATCCCTTGGTTATCCTGTATGTACTCTGTGATCACACTCAAGATGATCCACTCTATAACCTCTCAGGGGACTGAGGTCAGGATGACAGACTGGCAGTTCCTTGGATTCTACTTCCAGCCCTTCTTTTGGAGGTGTTTAGTAATGGACAAAGTGCAAGCATCTGAGAACTCCCCCAGTTACCCAGGACTGATAATAAATGATGGAGAGAAGTGCCCCTGATACTTGAAACAAGGCAGGCTCCAAGCTCATTCCTTTCTTTTTTGGACTTCCCCTGTATTTGACATGCTTGCTGTGGAGGGGAGGGCATTTCTGGGTAGTGACAGGGGTAAAGGTCCTGGGGAGTGCTCAGGGAGCTGATGGAGGTGGGAATCATGGGGGTGGTCAAGGAGCCAGTGGTTCAAAAGCCTGGAAAGCAGGGGCAGTGGAGCATGGGATGAGCAGTGGTGAGGATGAGAGTGGTCTCAAGCCCCAGTGGGCATCAAGACGTGGGTGAGCAAGTCAGAGGGAGCCCCATGAGGTACTCCAGAGATCCTGTGAGTTCCACCTCTATCAGCTCTGAGGGCTCTCCTTGATCCCTGGCAATAGCCAGAAATGCCCTCCCCTCCACAGCAAACGTGAAATACATGGGAAACCCAAAAGAGAAAGGAACCAGCTTGGAGGTGCTAAAGGCACAAATCCCATTTTTGCAGTGCTGCAGTCACAAGAGGTTTTTCCATTTCCCTGCAGTTGCTCAGCTACCTCCAGCTTGGCCTGCCTTGAGAATGAGGTTGGACTGCTGCCTGTAGCCTCTGATAGAAAGAAAACTGAGGTTGGAATCAGGAGAAGATTGACATGGAGAAGTCAGATCTGGATTTTGGTCCAATTTCCCTAGAAAAGTGCTGCTAGTCCTGCTTCTTTTCATGCATGACATGAAATGCTTATCAATAGTCCTTCATTTGTGTATCTCTCAGCTCCCAACTGGGAGAAGACTGGAGGATCCAATAGGATTTTCTAGAGGTTGAAGAAATGGAGGTTTGTCTTCCAGAACAGCCCCCATGGGAGCTGGATCAATGAGCAGCAGAGCTCATTCAACATCACTCACAGCATTTCTCCATCCAGGAAGCGCACAGCTGTGGACAACACGTAGGCACTGCCTACACTGACATGAAAGGCAAAACAGTGCCAGTTATTAAGTTGTTATTATTAAATTGCATCAAAAAGCAGTGAAATGGAAAACCATGAGCTCCTAGACCCCAGGGGTATGATGAGACGTTCGTGGCTTCTTTTTACCAGCAACCTCTGAGGCAGGGTGACCCTGGTTCTTCTAATAGATCATTGAGGTGGAGATGATGCTGAATGACCAGTGTCTGTACAAGGCAGGTTTATTTTAAAACAACTTGTTTGCAGTGGAGAGGATGTTTTTACCCATTTTGGTTGTTTTCTATAAAAGTATAGAAATGTCAAGAAGAAAAAATCTAAGGAGAAGACAGAAGGAAAGAGAAGGAAAGGACAAGAGCAGATAGTGGAGAGGAAGGAGGTCACCACCTGTGGATCCGGCAACGAGACCTGCGATTTTGGTCACTGTAGCCTTGATCCTTTGGGAGTGGGGGCCAGAGCCATAAAGAGTTGGATGGGTTCTATTCATTCTGGCTCCCATGAGAATGCTCCACTGCCTGGCCTGGGGTGGGGTTTTACACAGTGTGATGCTACACTGTGGAAATGACTCAGGGGATGCTCCGACGGCCCTTGGTGGTCTATGGCCCTTTCTAATGACATGAGCACAGTTTGGCCTTGCTTCTCCCAACTGCTGCTTTGTCAGGCCAGTTGGGCCTCATCAGAAAGGAGGAAATATGATAAAAACGATACCAAGGATTGCCCCAGCTCTGCCAGATCTGCTTCTTATCAGCCTTCTCCCTTATCTGCCTCAAAACCACTTTAAGATGACAGTTCCAGGTTATCAGGGACAAAATAAACCACAGGACTCAACGACTTCCTTCAAACACACTTGGGTCTATTACACTTCTTCTGGTCATTTCTGCTTGTGACAACCAACTTGTTTTCCAGTATTCCTGGACGTTTGGAAGTGGATGAAAATGAGTCCAGTTTAGTAGTGAATGAAGGATTACAGACTCCTAGAAGACTCATTTTGAGTCTTGGAAGGGCCCTTAAAGATTATCTGGATCCAATCTGCTGCCATGGGCAGGGAGACCTTCCACTAGACCAGGCTGCTCAGACCCCCATCTAACGTGGCCTTGAACATTTCCAGGGATGGGGCAGCCACAGCTTCACTGGGCAACCTGTGCCACTGTCTCACCACCCTCACAGCCAAGACTTTCTTCCTCATATCCAAACTAAATCTACAGTCCTTCAGTTTAAAGCCATTCCACCTTGTCCTATCAACTCCAGGCCCTAGGGCAAAGTCTCTCTCCAGCTCTCTTGCACACCCTTAAAGAACTGGAAGGGGCTCTAATGTGTCCCCAAGACCTTCTCTTTCCCAGGCTGGTGGCATGAATACGGGCTCTTACAAATCCTTGGCAACCCAGAAAGGGAAAATATGCAGCCTGGCCATATTAATTATCTACTGAGAGGCTGCAGAAGAGCTGACTGTGGACATCTGGGGGTGCTCAGAGACAGGTTGGTCAAAGGCCACCAGAGATGCTCTGCCAGGAACAGAAACCTGTGTGGGTGCTGCAGCAGCAGTGGCTGTGGCCCGTGAGTAATGAGGAAACGGACAGGGATGTCACCAGACCCAGTTAACTGCTCCTGACCTGTTGCTTCAAGTCAGCTACCTTTGGAGAAAACCAGAAGAAATTACAAAGAGCAACTGTCACCCAATTTCTGCACAAGGATGAACAAATCTCCCCTTAGTAACAACACACAACTTCTCTTTTCTGTGGAATTCCCTGTTTATCAGATTTACAACTGGGCATATATTGCAGTGGGACTCCTGAGGGATCAGCCAACTCTTTCTCCAGGGAGAAGAGGCAAGGAACGGCTCAGCTGCCTGTTCTGAGACTCTGCTTCAAGGTAAGCTCCTGCTCCTTTCTCAACATTGACTCCAATATTTCAAGGGTTTCCTTAGCTTTGGAATAAAGAGATCAGACAAAGTGTAGGCTGGAGTTGCTGAGCTCCACCATCTGCCTTCCATGGAGAAATGAGAGGTTATGCATGCACTGAATTGTGCAACTCTTTAACTTTTTGTATTAAGGAGGGCACAGAAGGATCCATTTGGGAGAGAAATTCAAGCCAAATCACCTAGAAAATTCACACCATAATGTTGACTAAGAATCAGGAGGGGTGAGGTGTGGAGCAGAGCTTATTGAGTACCAAAATTCCACCCATGACCTTGCAAAAAACCTTTGGACAAACACAGGTGATGGCTGCACTCCTGGGCAAACTTAATCTGAAACCCGGTGTGGGAAATCTTACAACTCTTCCTTCCAGGAGATCATATATAAACAGCCAGTCTCAGATTGCAGCAGAGACATTTCAAAGTCCTCTGCCACTCTGGGGCTGTGAGCAGAGTCCTGAGCCCATATTTCCCATGGTAAGTTGGTTTCTATCTATCTGATATTGAGTAAGTGGGATATATTTTAAGCTCCTGGAGGGGTTGGTGCAAAAGGA
>NW_020926070.1:0-19647 GCF_003984885.1 Neopelma chrysocephalum
GAGTCCCTGCGGCGCCGCTGGGCCCGCACCTTTCCGGGGTCGCGGCCGGGGCCGGGCGTGGGGGGCTCTGCGGGCGGTCCGGCGGCATCGCGCCCGGGCCCCGGGGCCGCCTCCGGACGGGGGACGCCCCGCGCCGCCGCCCCTTTGTTCCGGCGCCGCCGGTCCCTTCCCAGGAAGTGCCGCGTCCCGGGAGCCGCCGGCTGCGCCGCGGCCGCTGTCCCGGGGCCCCGCGGAGCCAGCGCGGTTTGTCCCTGTCCGTCTCGGGGAGGGGGGCGGCGGGATCTAGCTTCCTGGGGGAAGATGTTGCACCCCCTGCACCTTCGGTGTGGTGCGGGACCCCGGCCACGTGCACGCGTGGAGCCTTTGGGAGCGCAGCTGCTCTGCCCTGTCCCAAGCACAAAATCCCCCTGGATCGGGCGTAACTATGGTGGGCAGGGAGTTTGGCCCTTTGCTGCTGGATGTTCCTGGAGTTCCCCTCAGCTCCCTGTGGCTGGAATAATCCACCTTGGCATGAGGGAGTGAAAGCAGCGACCCGAGGGCGAGGCGCTGGGAATTTGGGGAGCTCATCTGCGTGTTGTGCAGTTCCTTGTTTCTGCCCCCATGCCACAGAATCTGGCTCTTAAACTTGGTTTTGTGTTTTTTTTCAGGTGTGCGGATAAAGCAGCTGGTAAAGGTAAGAGCTGAATTACTCACTCCTGCTGTCTGTTCCATCCGGGAAGTCTGGACTCTCCCAGAGCCAGATGTCTGTCTTGTCCCCCCGAGTTAGCCAAATATCTCTTGGATCTTCCTTTTAAAGAATGTTTTGGTGCCAGATGATGTGCCTGGTGGTTTGATAGCTCTTGTTGCACAGCAGTCCCAAGCAGTAGGCAAATCCTGGGCTCTCTTCAGTTCTGAGTACAGGTGTAGGTCCTCCAGAGTCGTGTGGAAATGACAGTATTCAGCTATTTACACTTGTTCTTTTCTAACTTCAGTGGATCGTGGATTTTTTTAATGCTCATTTCTTCAGGGGTGAAGGAGAAAATTCTTCAGAATCTGGGGAGACAGTTGCTTAAGGGGTCTGAACACAAAAGCCTCAGCTATGGGGAGCTGAGACCTGGAGCAGAATTTTTGTTTTCCAGTGCAAACTGTGAACTTTGTCACATCTCTTTAACAGCTTCTTGTTGGAAAAACAAAACCAAAAAAAAAAGTTTGTGGGCTTTGCTGATGACTCCTGAAACAGCTCCAAGTAAAGGGCTTTGTGTAAGTGTTGGTTTTGATCTGGCACCAGAGGATTGTGACGGGAACTGTGAGGGAAGGAGGTCACACACCTGTGCAAATGAATTCCCCTTCCTGCTGGAGCTGTCAGGGTTGGTTTGCAGGCAGCTGCATCTCAGAGGCTGCTGTTAAAGCAAAGTTGCTGAAACGTGTAGGCAAGCTTAATATGTGTGTAGTGTTGACGTTATAATGGTGAAGCTCGGTGTTTTGGGTACCCTTAAGCAGAAATGTTTGTGTGGTAGCGGTAGAAAACAGAACAGTCCGGTTTTGACTCCCCTTTCCTAGGATGTGTTAGGAAATGGCAATTGTCGGGGTGAAATTCCAGAGTTTGTGGGCTCTCCGCACTCAGGACCTACTAGCCTTTAACTTGGACTCTGAGATTTTCAGCCATGCTTGAATGTGAGAGTGGAAAAGGAGTTTGTTACATTTCTGGGGCTGTTTCCCGCCCCCCCATTAGGTTTTGCAGCCAAAAGGATGGAACGTTTGCGTGGAAATTGGCGCGGAGAAGTGCTGACAGCTCCTGGGCCGGAGGAAATCTGCCTTGGCGGGGCTTGGGTTGTTGCTTGTTTGTTTTGGTTTTTTTTTTTAAGTCTTTAGAAGTGAGGAAGCTGCACTTCTGTGTCCTGGCTGCTCACTGGATGGAGCCCTTGGAGCGCCTTGTGCGGGGAAGATGTGCAAAAAATTTGGGCAGATGGTGCAGGAGTAGGAGAGGAGAGTCCCCCCTGCTCCCTCCCTTAGCCTTTAGCAGGAGCCTGACTAGGTGTGAGCAAACAGCAGCTTTCCTTGCACAACAGGGATTTTTAGTAGCCAGGAGTGCCCTGTAAATCTGGAAGGCAAAATCCCATCTGTCCTTTCACCCTGGATGGAGTTGGGATGAGGAGCTGAGCGGTTTTGGTGAAGGCTTGGAATTTCGTGCTGGTGTTCCCTGGCATGAATTCTGACATGGAATAGTTTTCTCATGGTGATTATTTGTGTTACACTGTTAGCCTTTACTACCAAATACTAACTCCATTTTGGAATATTCAGTTGGCCTGAGCTCAGCCAGAACTGAGCCTTGGCAGGGAGGACGAAGGGGGTGCACCTGGTGACAGGTCCTGCGTAGCCATGGGACGAATGGAAAACGTGCTGTGCCAGGATTTGTTCAGCAGATGTTGTTGCCTGGTGTTTGGGATAACGTTTTGAAGGAGAATCACCAGCTGGTATTGGTGAGGAAAGCTTGGGGTGATGGCTGCTGTCGATGGTATCGAGGATGCTGTGACGGTGGAACTGTGTTCCCGAGTTTTCCCTCTGTACAGAGCCAGGCTTCTTGGACATTGACAGTATTCCCTGTCATCTGCTTAGTCATGGAGTGGCAGGATTTCCCAACGTGTGTCTGTAGAAATATTAGTTGCATAAGTAGAACATTTAATCTCAGCTTACAAATGGATTCACTGTGTAGTACAATTCACATTCGACTTCCCACAGCGCTCTGTATTCTCATGGAAATAGATTTTGATTTTAGTTAGGCCTGAATGGTTGTAATTACTGGAATACAGAGTTGATGGATACACTTAATGTCCTTCCATCACTGGACTGAAAATTCTCTGTGACTCTTTGTTGGCAGTTGAACAGAACCTGCTTCTCCAATCCAATCTTACACCCAAACCAGCTTCTGACTCCATCCATATTTTTCTGAGATTTTCCCTCTACTGTTCCTTAACCACCTTTAGGAGCTGGAAGGAAATCTTCCAAGGAGTTGGGGCAAGGGGCTGTGTTGCTGTTCCAGAGGGAGTGTTGAGTGGAAAGGGCCACATGAAGCTTTTCTTTACAGAAGAGATCAGTGCCATGTGCACCGAGTGTCACCTCCTTGGAAGTCCCTTCTCAAATCCAAAGGTTTGGCACAGTGTGAGCTGGGGGCTGATTCCAGCAGAGCTCACATCCTTCTCCATGGCATGGTACAAACAGAGTTGCGTGTAGAGCACTTGTGTTGGGCAGGGGGTTGTTTTTTCCCCCTTTAGTTTGGTTTGGTTGTTGGTTTATTTTGTTGTCGTCGTTGTCTTTTGAGGGGCAGGCTGGATTCATCAGAAATCTGCTTTTGTGAAGGAGAAAAGGAAGTTTAGGTGTGGGAAAGAGAAAAAAAAACTTATTACAAATGTAGGACTTCCCTTTTGCAATTTCAGATTTTGGGCACAGCCTTGGTGAGTGCTGATGGCAGCTGCTCCTGCAGCTGAACCCTTGACAGACACAAGTTTTCTGGTGCAGCTCTGACCCTTGGATGGGGACCAGTGACCATGTTGGGAGAGTCTAGAATTAAAAGGGTTTTCAACTATTAGCTCTTTATCACTCTCCCGAGTTCTGCTGCAGAGAAAATATTTGCTGTATCTCCCAACAATGGGGGTTTGGAGGCACTTGGATATTCTCAGCATGTAAAAGTGCCCTGGATCTGTTAGACAGAGGTGCTGAAGCAGAGGAAGTAGGAAGGAGAAACTGGTTTCAAGTGCCTTTGGGTAAAACCTGAGATGTTTTCACCATTAGGACTGAGAACAGGGTTGGAGAGCAGTTTTTACTGGGGAGGCCCTGGCACAGGTTGCCCAGAGAAGCTGTGGCTGCCCCATCCCTGGGAGTGTTCAAGGCCATGTTGGATGGGGCTTGGAGCAATCTGGGATAGTGGGAGGTGTCCCTGCTCGTGGCGGGGGGCGGAATGAGATGAGCTTTAAGGTCCCTTCTAACCCAAACCAGTTTGTGATGATTTGTGACGTTTCAAAAGGCATTTGAATTCGTAAGGGCCCAACGTCACAGCAAGCACCAAAAACTGAGATCAAGTGAACTGTACTTGGGAATTTTACTTTTTAAGGGATTAACTTGCTCACATAGACATTTCAGGCAGTTCTGTTATCTTGCCAAAACATATTTGGAGACCAGCCATCAGCTAAAAAGGGAACCACCTGTACGAGCTAAAAAGGAGTGCAAAGCCCTCAGGGTAACAGCATCTGTGATGCTTTTTGCTCTGCACAGGACCAGAAACATCCAGCTCAGATTCCTCAGGGCCATTACCAGGTGTACAATTCCGTGTTTGGGGGATTCTCCAAGCATGACCTTTCACAGGAAGCTGGCCTTTCATAAAGCACTTGCTGAGGTTTACAAGCATCTCTTTTGTAGAGCTCAGAGCCAGCGAATCATCATCTTTGCAGGCCTTTATCCGAGGGAAAAACAAACTGCTTTCAAATATTAGTAAACAGTTTTAAACACTCCTGCTGCCTTTACTTGAAGAGTTTTAGTTGGTTTTACTTAGAGAGTTTGAAGTGGGGGCCTGGGGACCCGGCCTCCATGTCTGCGAGAGGCGCGAGCGGGTTTGCGCGTGAGCGAGGAGCGTGATTTCATGGTGGGGTTTGGGCTTCTTTTATTATTATGAAAGAGGTTGCAACGGCTCTTTCAGATCCCAAAGAAGAGAAGGAAGAGGAGGAGGTTTCCAGCGTCCTCAGCCATGGCTCTCCCGTGGGCACAGCCCGGCCCAGCCGGAGCTGGCGCAGCAGCAGGTCGGCCACGGTGGCCCGGCAGCGGGACACGGAGAACTCCCGCGCCTCCAGATCCAAGACCGGCTCCCTGCAGCTCGTCTGCAAGTCAGAGCCCAACACGGACCAGCTGGAGTACGGTACGTGGCACCAAGTGCTCGGGGCCAGGCAGACATGGGGAGCCTCTGGAGGGAGCTGGCTGTGGCTGGTGCAGGCGCGGTGCTGCTTGGTCACGGGTGCCTTCTGCCAGCAGCACTCCTGGCTCTGAATGGCGACGGCGGTGTCGTGAGACAGATGAGCTCACTGCAGCGAGCACACGCTGAAACCTAATGGTGACTTTTCCTTTCAGAGGTCACAGAAGAGCATCAGTCTCCAGCTGGAGTCAGGTAGGACACTCTTGACTCTGCGGTGTTTCTTCCGATTCGGTGTCTCGAAACCAGGGGCTGAGTTGTTTGAAAACAAATGATCCTGTGAAATGTTCTGTGGGACAGGCAGCAGCTCTGTCTCGTTCCACCCTGGGCCTTTGCATTTGCAGTGTGGGCTGCAGGGCTCAGGAGATACTGTGGAAGAATGGATAGTGAGGTTGGATGTGGGCATTCCACCTTTATTCCCGTAGTAGCAGGTGCCGTAGGTGGGTGGGCTCAGAAGAGGACGCTGCTCTGCCTGGCCTGTTTTGGTTGCCATCATGGTCGGTGCAGGCTTTCCCCAGTCATGCTGGATGAGGAAGTGCTGTGGAGTAGTGTCTTTCCCATCCTGGGGGCTGGTGCACGGGTACTCTGCAGTAGTGGTTAAGCTGGTGCTGCCAAAGTCCTCTCTTCTCCTTCCCTCCCAGCAGCGATGATGATGAGGAGATGCTCATCAGTGAGGAAGAAGTTCCCTTCAAAGATGATCCCAGAGATGAAACCTACAAGCCCCACCTAGAGAAGTATGTTGGATTTTGTACTTACTGGGTGTTTAGACCAAAATAAGTTCATTCTTAGCTGGATGAACTTACTATGCCCCAAAGCACCTGAGCAGGTTGCTCAGGGGGAATGGTTCCAAATAGTAGAATAACCAAGACTGTTCTTCTCTCAGGGACTAAAGCCTTTAGAGCCTTGCTGTCTGCCAGGTGTTTCCTTAATCCTTGTTCATGCTTCTGCTTAGAAGTGGGACTTGAGAAATAAGCCTGAGCTTCCATCCCATTTTTGCTTAAGTCTTTGTGGAAAGCAGGCAGCGGGAAGAGCATTGGAGTAATACGTTGTATTTGTGTCTTTGTAGGGAAGCACCAAAGCAAAGGAGAAAAGCTAACAAGGGGAAGGAGGAAAAAGAAAGGCAGAAAGAGATTAAAGTGGAAGTGAAAGAAGAGAATGAGTTTCAGGAAGATGAAGAACCGCCAAGGAAGTGAGTAAACTCTGCAGTTACACCTGGCAGTGTGTGTTGTTTATTTTGCATTCTTGCTAGTGTACAGCAGTGTTTTGTTGCTGGTTCCCCCACTCCTCCTCCTCCTCCTCTGGGCCTGAGAGCTGATGGGGCAGCACTGTTTGTTCTGCTTCCTCACATCTCGCCTGTGTTAGAAAAATCAGAGTCGGGACAAAGGTTTAGTTTAAGTTGAGGGGTTTTTCTTCATCCTGTGGTTATTCAGCCTCCGTGGGTGCAACCACACAGCGGGAAACTCTTCAGGGCACCCTTACAAGGGGTTTTGTTGTGATGCCTGAAGTGGATCAGTGTTAGAAATGTAGTGTGAGAGGGCAGCGTTCCTGCCATGTGTTGTGGGGCAGACACAGGAATACCTTGGAGGTGTGTGTGATAAGTGTCCTCTTTGTACATGTGGGACTGTCCCAGAGCTCAGGAAAACTACTTAGGTTCCCCCTCTCTTCGGAGGAGTAAACCTAGAAGCTTTTGCTCCCCAGAGTCTCGACACCTTCGGGTGTGCTGTCGCTGGGACTCAGCGTCGCAGCTTTCCTCCTGTCAGTGGAGGGAGATTGCTTTATGTGTCTGTGTCCAAGCCATTCTTTGAGATGATGTGAGGGAGAAAAAAAAGAGAAAGGAGCTGCTTTTGTACCTCAGCTGCTCTCTGAGAGGTTGGAACAGCCAAGGCTCCCTCTGCTGACCTGTCTCGTGGGGCCACACACCTCTGGTGCTGCTTCTCTTGCTGTTCCTAAGCTGCTGCTGCTTCACAGCAGAGAGGAGTCAGTAGGCTGGTATTTTGAGAACATTTCTGTCTGTTGGAGATTCCTTTTTGTGCCTTGAGGTTTTGTTGTTTGGATCAGACACTGCTTTTGTGTGCAATAAAACCTGTGCCTCTTCTGAGGGCTTGGCTTGAATGCTGAGTGCCTGTTCAGCAGGTTCCTGGCATGGGCTTGCCATCAATAAAGATGTCTCAGTAGAGTCTAGAAAATACTTCCATCAATCTGCTCCAAGTACCTCTGCAGCAGTGGGATCAAGCTGTGGCTTAGGAGGCTGCAGTTTACATGTAAGCACAGGTCTGCTCAGACAGAGTCTAGATTTTTGCCTTGACAGGTGTATAAGCTGCTGTAGCTAAGTCAGAGGCCTGTAAAATAGCTGCTGGATCATTAATCTCGTTCTTCCTGATCATGCAGGTCGGTGTTTTCCCATGGTATGGAATGTTCCCCAGCAGAGCAGAGGGAATAGGATGCACTGCAGGTTCTGGACTATGTTGGCACCATTACATGTTTATGAGAAATACATTAGGAAATGCATTAGGAAACGGGAAGGGTTGAGAGAGCAAACCACGTGAACCATTTATTTCTCTAGAATTCTCCTTCCTCTGAATCTGTTTCCAACTTGCACTCAATTTTTTTTTCTAGATCTTGCAGTTAGTGAGGCAATGCAGCATAAACTTCAAAGTTTCTGCCCACTGCTAATGTAAGGAACCTTCTCTCAGTTCTGTTTCTGTATCCCTGTTACAGGAGGGGAAGGAGGAGAAAAGATGACAAGAGCCCAAGACTGCCCAAGAGAAGGTAAGTGATCCTCTCCACCCAATTCTGTTCTGCAGACTTGCTTCCCTTGTGTCCTGCACACAGATGGGGATTGTCTTGCACAGTCCAGAAATCTGCCTTGAAGAGAATAAAACCCAAAAATAGCATGCCTTGTCTTCCCTCCCCCTTTTTCCTTCCCCCTGTAGATGTGGGTTTGATTTCTTCCAGCTGAACCAGACCCCTCCCCACTTCTCAGTTGACCCCTACCCTGGCATTGCCCAGCAATAAGGTTCTGGGAAATCTGGGTCTCCTGGGGTTTTCCCAGCTCTAGGGAGAGCCCTCAAGTAAGTGGCAGGACAGAGGCTCTGTCACAGCCCTGACAGAATTGGAGCAGTAATTCTTGGCTCTCATTTCACTGAGCTGTGCTTTGTTGTGCTGCTGCTGTGGCATCAGAGGCATCAGCCAATCTCTGCCCCTCACAGAAACAGAATTCTGTAGTTCATGTGACTCTGTATCGAATATGTAGAGAGTCTTTGTCTGTAGAATCACCTAATCACAGAAGCAGCCAACCACTCTACTCCTTTCCTTGCCGACTCCCCAGGAAGAAGCCCCCGATCCAGTACGTGCGCTGCGAGATGGAAGGATGCGGCACGGTCCTGGCTCACCCGCGATACCTGCAGGTTGGTGGAGCTTTTCCCGTCCTGAATGGCACATGGGAGGGCAGGGAAGGGCTGTTGGGAACAGGCAACGAAGCCTCCACTGCACTGACACTCCTCCTTGACGCTGTGTCTTCTTTTGCTGAGGGGCCCTCTGGGATGGCTGTGTCTCAGCTCTTCTCTCAGAGACTCTGCAAACTTTGACTCTTCCTTTTCAGCATCACATAAAGTACCAGCACTTGCTGAAGAAGAAATATGTGTGTCCTCACCCCTCCTGTGGTCGGCTCTTCCGGCTCCAGAAGCAGCTCCTGCGACATGCCAAACATCACACAGGTACAGGGTGGTGGGAGATGAGTACAAACGCCTCCTCAGGTCAGTGAACAGAGAGGGGGGGAAAAAGGAAAAGCCTCTAGGATTTCTGGGGAGAGTGAAGCCAAGTCAGGTGGCATAGATTTGCAGGAGCAGCAGGGTATTATTGTTTTCTGGATTATCATCTTTGAGGAAGTGAAAGAAATAAGACTGTAGAGGTTTTTAATTCTCCCCCTGGCAAGTATCACTCAGGGGTTCTGTAGAGGAATAAACATCTGCATATAAAGACTCTACAGATAAAATCTGCTTTATCCTAATTTGCCAGTCCTTCAGTGTTGGTCAGAGTGGATAAGTAGCTCTTAGAAGAGTCTTAATCATGGCTGGCCTCTCCAGATCAGCTGCTGCGCTGTGTTGTGGGGCTCCTCCTTGGCTGTGCCTGCTGGCCTCCCAGAACTCCTAATTCTGCTCCTTCTCGGGCAGCTTCACCTGCACCACGTGGGAGCTGGGAAAGGGAGCAGGTCTGTGGGAGGGCAGTGCTGCAACTGCTGTTTCCTTTCAGATCAAAGGGATTACATCTGCGAGTACTGCGCTCGGGCGTTCAAGAGCTCCCACAACCTGGCGGTGCACAGGATGATCCACACGGGCGAGAAGCCCTTGCAGTGAGTACCCTCTGCCTGTGCCTCGCCCTCCTGCCCCGAGGGACCCCCGACACACCCCTTCTGGGGCTGCACCCAGAGCAGGGGCAGCTCTGAAGTCAGGGCTGGTGTCCCAGCTCTCTAAACATACATGCTGTTGAGCTGCCCCTTGCCCCCAGATCTGGGGCAGATCTGGGATCATAAGCCCTCAGCAAATAAAGCCGTAGCTGGAGCTGCAGTGACATTAGTGAACCCCTGCTTGTTTCCCTGGGCTGCCTCCTTGCTGCTGCTGTCCCCACGAGTGTGTGGGGATGTCCCTTTGTCGTGACCTCCCCCTTCTCCGCTCCCAGGTGTGAGATCTGTGGGTTCACCTGCCGGCAGAAGGCGTCCCTCAACTGGCACATGAAGAAGCACGACGCCGACTCCTTCTACCAGTTCTCCTGCAATATTTGCGGCAAGAAGTTCGAGAAGAAGGACAGCGTCGTGGCCCACAAAGCCAAGAGCCACCCCGAAGTGCTCATAGCCGAAGCGCTGGCTGCCAACGCGGGTGCCCTGATCACCAGCACCGACATCCTGGGCACCAATCCCGAGGCCATCGCGCCGCCCACCGACGGCCAGGGCCTCCCGCTGCTCCCGGACCCCCTGGGCAGTGCCCCCCCAGCAGATTGCCTGCTGCTGAGCCCCGAGGGGATGCCAAAGCCCTACTGCGGCGGGGCAGAGCGCGTGAGCCTGGTGGCCGATGGCAAACTCTTCGTGGGCAGCGGCAGCAGCGCGAACCCAGAGGGGCTGGTCATGAACACGGAGATCCTGGGAGCCAGCACGGAGGTGCTCATCGAAGATTCAGACTCCACTGGACCCTAGTGGCAGGGGGAGCACCTGGGTGCTGGGACAGTTGGGACTCTGTATTTAAAAGGAAAAAAAAAAAAAGAAAAAAAAGAGGAGGCACTTACTGAAAGAGAGGAAAGTTAAACAAAACTTACAATACTAGTAAATAACTGAAGGGTCTGCTCCCCTCCAGCGCGGATCACAGCACATCCTCTTTCTCCCAACCACTTCTCTCTCTCCCACGGCCCCTTTGTGGAAAGGGGCACGTGCTGCCATTACCAGAGCAAGTTGGATTGAGCGACGGATTTCTCCAAGGGAGGGGGCACTGCCGAAACCCTTCGCTCTACCCCAAAGCAGATGCCTTTCTGGCTCCTTGACGTGGCCCCACTGGCAAACTAAAAAAAAAAAAAAAAAAGCGTTGGACGTGCTCTGGAGAAGTTTCTTAGGACTCCCTCTGCCCCTGGTCCCAACTTCTATGCACCGCTGCACTCTGGTCCTTGCAGTGTCCTCCTTCCTCCCGGGGCTGGGAGTTTGGCACTTTAGCCCCTCGGCAGGGTGAGCTGTGAAGCAGAGCACGTCCCGCTCCCACCGCGCTCCCCTGCTCCAGCCCTGGCAGGAAGTGGAGGGAACGCCCTGGCTCATAGATCATGTTTGCTCGGAGAGGCCCGGGGGCTACAGGAGCCCTGCGTGGGAGAGGCAAGGAGGAGCATCCCAGTTTGACGACAGTAATTTGCACTTTGAACATGCTTCGTTTTTGTGTTGTGGTAACGAGATTCCTTATTTATTGATTAAAAAAGGGTCGGTATTTTTTAGTTCTGTTCTTAGGGGGCGGGCGTGGAAGGGGTTCAGGCTGTTTCCCAGTAGGCTCCGGTGCAGGGAGCACGGTGTGCCATCGTAACAGCGGCTGGGAGAGCCGAGGGGAAGGCAGCGCTCTGGAGTCAGATGTGTCTCGCAGCTTTTCCAGAGTAGAGGAGGGAGAGCCCCTGGAGAAGAGCCCTGTGTGCAGTGGGAGTCTCTGCAGCAGCGTGTTAGCAGGAGGATGAGGTGAGTGATGGAACAGCTGGCTGTCGTCTCCCTCCCTCCCAGCTCCGGGTGAGCTCCTTGCATTAAATGCTCTGCAGCCTTTCAGGGAAGGCTGTTGTTGGCCAGGAACTTGTTCTTGTGACCTGGGACAGTCATGAGCTGCTTGCTGCTGGGGGGATGTGGTGCTCCTCATCCGACTCTGCCTCTCCTTTCCAGATCTAGACAAAGGCACAGGAGCAGGGACTGGATATGGTTTTCTCAGGCTTGTTTATCCAAGGCAATAGATTGACGTGGGACTAAGGGGCTGTCAGCTTCTCTCTCTGCCCCCATTGTGGGGGAGGGTGTTGTGTAGCCGTGTTCTCAAAGGTTCTCTCTTCTGCACAGACACCCCTGCTGTCCCTGAAATGTGGCAGGCCAGGTGTTGCCTGCTGGTGTAGTTAGGGCAGCTCTGAGCCCTTCGAAAAGTTTACATAGGATAAGAGGTGTCTGCTATGGAGACTTGGATTTTTTTTTTGCTCTTCTCTGAGACTTTGTGTGGAGATTCAGTGGCCTTGAATTCGTAGTGGTTTTGGAAGAGGTGAAGAATAACCTGGCTTTTTGTTTGTTTGCTTGGTTTTTTTTTTGGTTGGGTTTCTGTGATTGGGAGCAGAGCTGAAGCGTCTTGTCCGAGCACAAGATCAGCTGAGTTAGTCTGTAGCACACAGCAGCTTGGCAAAACCGGGTACCTGGGGTCTAGAAAACCGCAATAAAACATGGAATTTAATTGGAAACTTAACAGGAAACTGACTCTGAACACCCACTCTGTCCCCTGTGCTGCCTGGAAATCCAGCTGTGGCCCAAACACGGTGGCTTTTATTGGGCCGTTTGTCCCGGTTTGGCCCCTCCCTTCCCTCCTCACACGGATACCTTTGTCAGAGCAAGTCGAAACACTTCTGGTGTTGGGGCGGATCGTGGCGGAGCAGCTGGGTGTCCTGTGCCCTGGGCGTGGGCATCCCACGTGCTCACCGTGGCAGCAGCCTGGCTCCCAGGCCTGCCATGGGGTGAGGGCCCAGCACACCTGGTGGTGGGTCCTCTGGGATGGTGCAGGCAGGTCTGCAGTGCAGTGGTGTTTAAACTAAACCAGTTTCTTCAGTTGGGATGATCCAGTTTCTCGCTTGGATCACATTACTGTGATTTCCAGCTGGAGCTGCTTCTCTGCCAGCCCCTGTGCCTGTGGGAGGTGCGGGGTGGGCAGAGCCTTGCACAGAACACTAAGTGGAGAGCCCGGGGATTACTGGTCAAGGGATGGCACTAAAATGCCTTTGGGTCAAAGGCTTGCTCGCCTCTGACTCAGTGCTTGGCACCTGGCTGGGAGCTGAGGGAGGTGGCCTGGTCCTGCAGCCGCCCCGAGCGGAGCAGACTTTGCCACCAGCCACATTTCTGGGATGCAAAATCAAACATCTCCTTTGCTTCCTGGTTGGGACACCTCTGATCCTGCCGCTCCCCGCCTCGTCCTTCCATGACACCTCTCGTAGCTCTCCCTTTTCTTTTTCTGGCCGTGGCCAGGTGTCTGTCTGTCCTCTAACCACAGCCTGCTCGCCCCTGACGCAGGAGAGATGTGTAGCTCCCTTCCCACGCCCCTTTGAAGCCCTAAAACTGACACAGCCCTCCTGCAGCTCCTCCTCCCCTCGATGTCTCTCCTTCACTCGCATGCAGTTTGCTTCAATAAATTATTGTAGTAGTTTGCAATAAACTTTTTTGTATTTTTTTTTCCCCTGTATTTATTTTTTTTTTCTCCTTCCGGGGGAGGGGTTGGAGGGGACACAGGGCCCTTCGACCACTCTTGGGGCTGTGACCGACACGGGCAGCACTTTGGAGGTCAAGGGCTGCTGGGGCCGGGGGCTCCCAAAGCTCAGCAGCACTTTCTGCAGTAGCCAGGGGGTGACAAAGAGGGTGCTGGGGGTATGGGTCCCCCTGACCAGGCACACTGTGGTACTTGTGGGAAGCTGCTTTTCAACTCTTGGGTTTTTTTTCCCCTCTTAATCTGGGTAATACGTAACCAAAATAAACATACTGAGGAAAAACCAACCCAACCCAGTGGGCTGTTTTTGTCTTGGTGCATGCAGCTCATCTGTGGGCTGGCTGGTGTTGCCCTGGGGCGGCTCTTCCCCATCCAACTGGGGGGGTGAGTGAGTGGCTGCTGGTG
The DNA here is from genome assembly GCF_003984885.1 of Neopelma chrysocephalum. Lineage (NCBI taxonomy): Eukaryota > Metazoa > Chordata > Aves > Passeriformes > Pipridae > Neopelma > Neopelma chrysocephalum. The sequence continues at coordinate 13,297 of NW_020926070.1, forward strand.
GCCAGCTGCCAGCTGGGTTTGAGTCATGACTCTGGGCCAGTTTTGGGGGCTCAGAACCAGACCCATTTGATCAGTTTTTGGGCTCCCAAAGAAAGACTCAGGGCTATGTTTGGGGTGCTCAAAATGGGGTTCAGAGCTTAAAAACGGAGACTAAATGCTTCATTTTGCAGTCCTGAAACCAGGCTCGTACATGGCCAATTTTGGGGCTTAGAAACAGCCATTAAATCCTGCTTTCAAGGCTTGAGGCAGAGCAAGTCCCATGTCTTTGGGCTCACAAAGAGAGACCAAGTGATGCATTTTAGGGCCTCAAAAACCAGTGACTAAGTCCTGTGTTTTGGGGCCCTGAAACCAGGGTCACTCAGCTGGTGCTTGGGCTCACAGAGAGAGACCAACTCCTGCACTTTGGGGGCTTTAAGGCAGAGACCGAGTCCTGTGGAGTGACCAGTACTGAAGGTGAGAAATGGAGACTGAGTCCTGCTGGCCTATGTGGCCACATTTAGGGCTGAGAAACAGTGACCGAGTCCTGCATTTTGAGGGCTTGAGCAGAGACCACGTCCTGTCCCGCAGCCCCTCTTTGGGGAAGGTGTCTCTGGGAAAAGGGGGTTAAACCTTTCCCCCTCTGGGAAAGGGGGGTTAAACCTGGGGGACCAGTCCCATGGCTGTGGGGCAGTAAGAGGACTGGAGGTGGCTGGGACAGATCCTTCTGCCAGGGTTTGGGTTGCAGCTCAGTTTTTGGCTGGTGCTGGATCTCCAGCCTGGGGGGGGTCCCCTTGAGCCTCCACTCCTGGCCCTGCTCAGCCCCCGCCGCCTGCCCGGGCTGAGGTGTTGAGCAATGTCCGGGCTTTGCTCGCCTCTTCCCGGCAGTGGTTTCCCGCTCTCTGGCATGAGCCAGAGGGATTAACGTGCCGCTAATCCCACTGTGTGGCTGGGAGGGAGGAGTGGGTCAGCCGGGGCTGGGAGCCTGTTGCTGCCGGGCGAGACGGTTCTGGGCAAAGCACTTGGAGTAGCGATGCGTGGGGGAATCGGGGGAATAATCTGTCGCTGTTGATCCCAGAGGCGGGAATTTGCAGCGTGGTGCCAGGCCCCAGGCACGGAAGAGGGGGAGAGCCGGGCCAGCGGACGTGTGAGCGGAGCTCCCGGCTGGAATGCACCAGCTCAGCAAGGGATTGTCCTGCCTGGGCCAGGCGGGCGCTGTGCCCTGAGCCTGGTGGCCGCAACAGCTGCCCGGACCATGGCGGGAGCAGACAGTCCCTCGGCCGCCCTCCGGCGCCGCGACCTGTGCGCCCGCGGCATCCGCCTGGCCGGGAAGATGCGCTCGGACGTCGTCGACCTCCTGGACGCCTATGTGAGTCTGCCCTGCTCCTTCTGGCTGCTGCAGGGCTGGGAGTGCTGGTGGGGTCTGGGGGGCTCCTGGCAGCTGTGTGGGGCGCGAGGAACCTGTCCCGTGGCAGGGATGGGGGATGAAGCACTGCCGGTTTCTGTGCCTGCCGATGCCTGGGCGAACCTCGGGCACCTGGCCTCGCACTGCCACAAACTCCTCTGGGACTGGGCCCTCTGGAGCAGCACTGGCATGGCTCGGGGCAGGGGGTACCCCCCAAATTGCTCCCACCACCGCTGATCCCCGGTGGGTCTCGCCCCGCAGGTGGAGCGGCAGGGCCTGGACGCCTCGGTCAGCGTGGCGGCGGTGGAGGGGGTGCCGCTGGCGGCGGTGGAGCGCTGGGACGAGCAGACGGGGACCCAGCGGCTGCTGGAGAACCTGGCGGCGTACAGGGCCTTCCGCGGGCTGCTGGCGCAGATGCTGGAGGAGCAGCAGGAGCAGCTGGGTGAGGCCGACACTGCCCTGGGCCAGGCGCTGGCGGCCGTGCTGCTCCAGGTCTCGGCCTTTGCCTACCACCTCGAAGAGCTGCTGCAGCTGGAGAGCCGCGGGCCCCCGAGCGACGAGGAGGACGGGCCGCCCCCCCGGCCTCAGGGCATCTTCGAGCAGAAGCTGCGGGGCCTGGGGGTGCTGCGGGAGCTGGCCCAGTGGGCCGTGAGGTCTGCGCGGGACCTGCGGCAGCTCGCCAAGCCCGGCCCGGGCACCGGCTTGGCCCCCAGCCCGGCCGAGAGCCCGTGAAGGCGTGCGAGGGGCGGGGGGTCTGGGGGTGCCGCTGGGGCACAGTGGGGGGCAGCTGACAGCAAAGGAGGGGAGGTGGATGGGAGGGACCGTGTCATTAGCCCCTGGCCCCCCCGTGCTTTTGGTGCCACTCCCTGTGGGGAAACTGAGGCGCGGGCCACGGTGTACCCCGGAGGGAGTGGGGATCCCCAGGCGGGGCGATCCTCAGTGGTCCTGGGGCTGGCAGTTGGAACTATCCCCTGGGAAGCGGCTTTGCTGCTCACCCCAGGGCCTGGAGGCCGTGACCCTCAGCTGGGGTCCTTTTCTTTGGAATTTGGTCGCTGCCTGGTTCGCTATGGCCACCCTGGGGGCTCTTGCGGATGCGAGGCAGGAGCCAAGGGACCTGGCGAAAGGAGTCTCAGGACCTGCCCCGCAGCTGCAAGAAGCAAGGCTTTACGTCCTGCACATGGACTCTTCTGCCCAGCTTGTGTTGGCTGCTCATTGAATTTCTGCTCTAACTGCTTGGGGGCTTTTTGGGGAGGGGGGGGGAGTGGGGATATGATCAGGAGGGGATTTCTCAACCTCTTGGACCTCATGGTAACGGAGAGGATCTTTTCACCGAAGGCTGTGATTCAGAAGCCCCTCTGCAAGGAGGTTTGTGCCTCCAGGGGTTATTTTAGGACTGGAAATGGCACGGAGAATCAAACAGCCCCAACCACATCGCTCACCCTGTGGAGTGCTGCAGTTTCACAGCTGCCTGAGCAGTGGTTCTCGTGCCGACTGGATATGAGGGCTGCTGGCTGCTGAGTGAATAAAAGGGCTGGGAGATCTGCCAGGGTGATGTACTTCTTGGGGTAGGTGGGACAGGGGACTCAACCTCACCGGAGAGCCTGGGCTGCCCTGTGCCCACACCAGGGAAGGGTCAGTCCTGGTGGGATGAGAGGTCTGAGGGGGACAGGACCCACTGGGAAGCTGTGGCGAAGATGAAGGAGCTGGGGATGAAGGACGTGGTGGTGAGAGGATGAGGAGGTGAGAGGATTGCTAGGGTTGTACCTTGTCCTGGTGCAGCCCTGCCTTCTACCTTGGCCTGTGAGAGGAAAGGCAACAGGGGGGGAGAGGGGGGCCATGGTATGGGGAGGAGGTTGGGGATGTGCCCGGCTGGCCCCGCACAAAGCGGCTTTTGTTGTGGGGGGGGGGGGGACGGCACTGGGCACAGCGCCGGCACCAGGGCCCTGGTGCAGCACCAAGGCCCAGAGCCCATCCCGCCCACCCCACTGGCAGCATCGGGGCACCCGGCGCCACGGGGTCGGGTCCGAGGGTGGTTTGGTGCTGCCTCTTTGCTTATGGGTGGTGTCCACGAGGAAGAATGTGCACCTTCTTCATTGCCACTGACTGACTGCCTGCCCTCAGCTTTGCGGCTCAGACTGGATTATTGGGATGTTTCTGCTTCCCTGCACTCAGGAATAACAATTTCTGGCCACTATTTTTTTCAGGGTTAGCAAAAGCGAGTCCCTTTTCCAACAGGTATTTTTCTCACCCGATGTCCTCTGCTTTGTGCACTTGAAGCCATCTTGCTTTTGCCCCCTTGCACCCTCCTGCTCAGCAATGCTCACGCCCTCCCCACCCACTGCCCCTCACCTTCCCAGAGGTGGGCAGAGGCATCTCGAGTGAACCTTGTGACACCAGCAGGTGGGAACAGACCCCTTTTCTCCCTCAGCAGCAATGGCCGGGTCCGAGGTGACCTTCAGATCCCGGGAGAGCCGGGATCACCCAGCCCTGGCTTGCAACTCGATCCTTCCCCCTCAGCTGCTGGCACTGAGCTGAGCTCGGCACTGCAGTCACTCTCTGGGGGTAGAAGCAGCAACAGGGACGATGATGCTGCTCCAGGGACTTCCCCGTCCTGGGAAACACCTGGGAAACACCGCTTTTGCAACCTTTCTTGCTCCTGCCCTGTTACCCGGCCAGCGGTGCTGGGTGTGTCTGTGTTTGTGGAGCAGCCGCAGCGCTCGGGAATGGCCACCAGAAACAATGGGAAAAAGCAATCCATAATCCAAACCTCTGCACTTGGGCTGAGCAAGAGGCTCCAGCTCTTGGCCTTTCCCTGCCAGCCAGCCCCCACCGTGCCATAGAGAGTCTGAACTGGATGGGATTTAATGCTATTTTTCAGCTGCAGCCCCGAGGGAATCACCAGCGAAGTGATTTGGCGAGAACAGGGGCACCCGACAGCTGAGCTCCCTTAGTGCCAGGAGGCCCTTTGGACTTGCTTTGCCACAGGCTGAAAAGAAGTTGATCTGGGTGGCTGGAAGTGACTGAAGCTGTTTATTTTGGAAACAGAAATGAAGAGTTTAAGAGGAAGATAATCATACCCGTGTGGCTAATGGTGCTGAGGACCCCATGCAATGGCCTGCTGCAAACTGAGGACCCACCAAAACCATCCAAGATTGTGCTTTGGGAAGAGAGAAAGGCTCTGCAGTGCTGGTGTGAACGGGGAAGGGGGGGCAGAGGGCTGCACTCCCAAATTGCAGCAGGGAAGGAGCCACCACAAACAACCTGTGGATGTGTTTAATTTCAAAACAATAAATATTTGGGCTTAACGTGTGGTTGGGCACACTTTGTGGGGTTGGAAAGGTTTCAAGCCGACCGAGGCTGCTCCCTGACCTCAGGCATACCCACTTGGGTGCTGGCATCGGTACTGGGCGAGAATGGATTTGCCCCTTGCCCACCAGGCACTGGAGGCTGGTGGGGCTCAGTTGTGCAGCTCTGGCTCCTGGCTCCCTGATCCTGAGCCGCAGCCAGGGGGGTGGATGTTCACCAACACTTTCCCTTTTAATAGCAGGAAAACCTTTTCCTCCCGCCTGAGTCAGCGGAAAGGATTTCCCCGGGTTTCCCCGCCGTGGCTTTGGCTGCGCTTGTCTCGCCTGAAGGAACAGGTGAAAACGCAGAGGAGGGGCTCCCCTTCCCAGGAAGGGCTGGGAGCCCTCCCTTCTTGCAGGAGAAAGTGCCTCAAGCAGAGCCCTGCGTGAGCTGGGAGAAGGAGAACCCGTGCGGTTCACCTCGTCCTGCCCCACCACAGCGCTCACCAGCTGGCACCGCCGCAGTCAGTCCCCACCTGTTTCTTCCACACTTCTTCCTTCATTTTTTTCCCTCTGTTTGGATCTTGTCTAATGGTTTCTCACCACAAGTGCTGCTGGCAGACGCTCGGCAGGACGGGCAGTGCCTGGGAAACAGGTTTGCCAGGAGAGGAGCCGCACCAGCTCCGAGAGCTCGGCAGTGGTGTGTGTCCCGTGGCCTGGGGATGAGCTGCCCTCCGAGCCAAAGTGGACCGTGGACTGGGGGATTTGCTGTGAAACCTGTGCACATGGAACACACAGATGCAGTTTGTACAGTTCTCCCAAACAAGGAAATGATGGGTGTTTAATATCCAAGGACATTCCATGACTCTGAGCGCAGGAGCGCAAAAGGAGGTGAGACCGGCACTTGCCTGTCACCAACATCCCAGCATTCAGGGCTGCCCTGGGAAGATGGTCGTGGAACAAGCTCAGGAACAATTTTTTTTGGCTGCTCCAGTCACAGAGTTGCCATAGCACAAGGGTACCTCTGTCACAGTGGGAGCAGCACAGGTTTTAATTTGTCCTTCATTGCTTGCCTCAGTTGGAGCAGCAGAATCCTGAAGGATTTGCAGCCTCACCCTGGGCTGAAGCTGTGTGAAATCTCCAGGAAAAGTACTTCTCAGGGAAACTGAGCTGTGGCAGGCAGCTGGGAGAGCTGGGGTGCAGGACCTGGGGTTACAGCCCAGGTGCCCCTTGAGACATGGAGCAATTTTGGGCTTCAAAGCCATTTTTGTACATCATGGGCCACAGGGAAGGGTAGCTCAGGGGGCTGCTCCCTGCAAGCGCTGTGGCCTAGACAGGGAAATGGGAGAAGCTCTTGGACCACGTTTCTCTGTCACAGCACAGGAAGTGGGGTTCATGTAACCCATCAGCACCCCGAGTCCCATCACTGGCAGGTGAGGGCCAGGGGGGACCACAAAGGTGGGAGCACACCAGGGGCTCCCTGGGCTGCAGTCCTGGTTAAAGGTGTGGAAGATACTGGGAGGGGTGCCAGGGATGCGGGGTGGGGGTAGAGGGGGTACAGTGGGGCATCCTGGGGGTGCAGGGTGGGGGTACAGGGACGCAGGAGTGCACAGTGGGGATACAGGGGCCACTGGGAGAGGTCCCAGGGGTGCAGGGTGTGGGTTCATGAACCCAGGGGGTACAGGG
>NW_020926070.1:20047-31732 GCF_003984885.1 Neopelma chrysocephalum
GGGGTGCCCAGGGAGGGGGCACAAGCAGGTGGGGGGATGCTCAGGGAGGGCACAGGCGGGTGATGGGGGTTGTCTGTCCCCACAGGTGGAGGGCTCTGGGGTTGTCTGGGATGCGGGACCACAAGCACCCGTGGCAGGGGAGTTGGCACAGCGGGGTTTGTGACCCCCCAGCAGCCCTGTGACGGCCAGTGCGCTTTGTCCCTGGGGCGGGGGGTGCTGGGTGCAGCAGAGTGCCAGACACCCTCCTTTGTCCTTCTTCCCCCAGCAGCCTTGGGGGCTGGCGGCGACCCTCCCCTGCCCGGGGGTGTGGGGACAAGGGACCTCTGCGGAGAGGGGGCTGGGGGCCAGCTTCTGAGGGCTATTGTTGCCCAGGGTGGAGGACTGAAAGGGAGATTGTTCTGTCTCTCCCTGGGTTGCTGGGGATGTTGGTATTTTGGGTCATTAAACAGCTCTGATTTGGGGGGGTCGCGACCCTGGCAGGCCCTGAATAGCTATTGTTCCCTTTCTTCCCCTGTTGAATGGGAGGCCGGCTGGCGGCGCGGGGCTGGGGGAACACACAGCATTCCCACACTGCTGCCTGGGGACCGCCAGATGCCGCATGCCACCGCCGGATTAGGATAAATCACCCTCCGGCCCGCTTTGTGCGTCCAGCGCCTGCGGCTTTTCTGACCTGGGTGCTCCTTCGCAGGACAGGGCCGGTGGCTTGGCTTGCCTGGGGTGTAGCTGTACCCCACGCACCACAGCAAACAACAAACAACTTCTCGTTTTTATCCCACTTGTGTGTGAGACGTGGCCCTGTGGGACCAGCGGCGGTGGCTGCTCCCTGCAGAGTGGTGGGGGTGAAAAGGCACTGAAATTCTTGCAGGCTTTGCAGGACACGTGGTGAAAAGCCGAAGCAGCAGGCTTGTTGTTTCTTCTCTTTGAGCTTTCTTGTTCCCAGTGCTGGCAGCAGGGCTGAGCCGTGGGGTTCTGCACGGGGATGTGGAGGCAGCACCGCTTGGGAGCTCATCCCACCTGTTACACAAACACCTCTGGAATAACATGCTCAGGATGGGACCCCAGGGCTGAGCCTGGCCATGTTCAGCCTGCCTTGCCATTCCGTTAGACATCCCAAAGAAGAAGGTTTTCTCCTCATTGTAGGAGTTTCCAAAATCTCTGTCCATGCTTTGAATGCCTCCTAGTTGACTGAGAGTGCTGGGAAAGGAAACACCTGGCAAAAATATGGATGCAGGGCACAGAACTTTTGTGCTTTGTGTGCTCTCATCCCGCTCCTGATGTTTGCTGATGGGGGAGCAGGAGCCAGGCACAGGGCCCCACTCAAACTCCTTTGCTTGGCCTCACAGGGATTTTCCCTCTGCCACAGTCTGGGTTTTCATCGTGGGCCGGTTTGGGAGCTGCAGATGGTGGGGCTGGCACGAACCCCACTCCCCTGGGTGCATGAGTGCCCATGTGTGCCACTGCTGGGGGGCTCGGAGATGCCCCTGAGATCTTTTATTGGAACCTCTTCCAGTCCAGAGCTGAGAGGGAGACAGTGCCAGGCACTGCAGGACTCTGGTGCCCTAATGCCTGGTTTCATCAGGCTCCCGCGGGAGGTCCCCGGGAGCAGGATGGAGCAGCCAAACTTGCGTTGCCGAGTTTCCCCAGCGGGGCTGAGTGGCCGCACGCCGGGGCTGAGAGCGCTGGGCGGGAGATCCGCCCTTCCCTTCAGCCCAGTCGCACTGGGGGAGCACCCCTGGGCCGTGCACGGACTTCGGGGTGCTTTGTGGCAGGGCGGCTCGCAGGCAGCAGCCGGGGGAGCCCAAGGCACGCCAGTCCCCTGGCAGGGCGGGGACGGCAGCTGAGCCGGAAAGCCGTCCTGTCCCCGTGTGGATGGCGCCGGCGGGGCAGGTTGGGGTGGTTTTGCTCCCTGCCCACAGGTGGGTGCTGGCGCCAGGGTCTGACTGCGTCTGTCACCCTCCCTCAGGCACGATCCGCCCCGTCCGGCGCAGCTACTACGACCCATCGTCGGCGCCCGGCAAGGGAGTCGTCTGGGAGTGGGAGAATGACAGCGGGACGTGGACGCCCTATGACATGGACGTGGGCATCACCATCCAGCGTGCCTACGAGAAGCAGCACCCCTGGGTGGACCTGAGCGCCATCGGCTTCTGCTACGTCATCGACTTCGCCACCATGGGGCAGATCAACCGGCAGACCCAGCGCAAGCGCCGCGTCCGCCGCAGGCTCGACATGGTCTACCCGCTGGTCTCGGGCACCCTGCCCAAGTCCCAGTCGTGGCCGGCCAGCCCCGGGGCGGCGGCAGCCCCACCGGTCCCCGCCTGCACCTGTCCCCAGTGCCTCCTGGTCATGAGCGTCAAAGCCACCGTGTCGGCCGCCGGCCCCGGCACCGCCACCCTGCAGCCCCGCAAAGCCCCCGCCCCGCCGCCGACTGCCCCCAAAGCCCCGGCGCCCGCCCCGGGGACCAAGGCGCCCGACGGTGTGGCCGTGGTGCGCGGCTCACTGAAGCCGCTGGCGGCCCAGGGGGGCCGGCGTCAGGCGGCCAGCACGCCCGCCCTCAGCTCGGCCGGCTCCACCGGCAGCCCACCCGGTGCCGGCAGTGGCAAAGCGGCCCGTCCTGGCCTCGGCACCCTGAACCGCAGCCACCTCCAGCGCCTGGCCATCGCCCAGTCCCGCGTGCTCATCGCCTCGGGGTGAGTCCCGCTGAGTACCAGCAAGCGAGGGGGTGCCTGGAGGGAGGGAGGGGCAGCGCAAGCTTTTCCCCCCTCCCCAGGGCACGGAGGGGCCCTGCCAGCTCTGAGCCTGGTGGGAGACGGACCTCAGCGCTCCCCAAGCTCCCGGGGCCAGGGGGCTCTGCTGGGCCCCTCGCCTTCCCTGCAGGTGCCTGGGGACTGGAGCGGGGACGGGGTGGCTCCTGCATCTCAATGAAGAGGCTGAGGCTGCTCTTTCTCTTGGAGGCAGGGGTTGGGTGAGGGACTGCGAAAGGCCCAAAGAAAAGCCATTCATGCCCCATGAGAAGGGGTCCCTCCAGACCCCCACCCACCAAAGACACATTTTTGTGAGGGGGTGGACATTTAATGAGCCTGTTTCTCCCCTTTGTCTGACTCTGCCGTCAGCCTTCTGTCACAGCCTGGCCCCTTTCCTCTCCCTCTCCATCCTCCCCCTTCCCTCTGCTCCTGACCTGCCGGGAAACTTTCCCATGGAAGAGAGCCCCAAGGGGAGGGGGGGGGGGAAAGAGCTGTGGCAGTGACGTGGCCATAGGAGAAAAGAGGAAAAGAAACAACAGATTGGCCTGAGGAGCAGTGACAAAAAGGGACCATGAATGGAGATGCAGGCAGGGTTTCTAAAGCGCCAGAGAAAAGGCGGTGGTGGGGCAGGGGGGGCACATTGCCCTGTCGGGGGATTCTCTGTTTCCAGCCAGGGCCCGTGCAGTTGCTCAGGCAACTGTTGTCTGGCCCCTGGGCCCTGTGGGGACGTGGGTGCTGCCACCGCTCCTGACGTGGTCTCTGCTGGCTCCCCTCAGGGTCCCCACTGTCCCTGTGAAGAACCTCACTGGCTCCAGCCCCGTCAACCCAGCACTGGCAGGTGAGGATGGGGCCACAGCGGGTGCCCGTGGGCGCTGGGCTCCCTGGGGTGGAAGGATAAACAGCCCTGGGGTAGGGGGACAGACAACCCCCGCGGGGCAGTTTTTGGGGATCACGTGGGGTTTGAGGTGTGGCTGGTTCCTCGGCGCTGTTTCAAAGCCCCGTTTCTCCCAGGGATCACGGGGATCCTGATGAGCGCGGCCGGGCTGCCCGTGTGCCTGACACGGCCCCCCAAGCTGGTGCTGCACCCCCCGCCCGTCAGCAAGAGCGAGATCCAGTCCATCCCCGGCATCTCCCACACCTGCCGCAAGACCACCAAGAAACAGGCCAAGAAGGGTGAGAGGCACTTTGCTGCTTGGCCCCTGTCCCCCCTTCCCTACCTGGTTCCCCTGTGCCCCCCGTCCCCTCTGCTGCCCCTGGCAGTGGGTTTCTCCCTCTGACTCTCGCTCTCCCACAGGTAAAACCCCGGAGGAGGTACTGAAAAAGTACCTGCAGAAGGTGCGGCATCCGCCGGACGAGGTGCGAGCGGCGGGGCTTGTGCTGGGGTGTCCCCGGGGTGCTTTGCTCTGGGGTGGGCAGCGGGACGCGCACGATGCCCTGGGCCATGTGGGGATCTCCTCCCTTCCCGTGCAGGGGTGTCCCACCACCCCTCATGGCTCTTCCCTGTCTCCAAAGAGGAGGGACGTGCAGGCCAGGGGTGGCAGCCCAGCCCCAGGGGTGGGTGCTGGTCCCAGGGCAGCTCATCAGCCCCGTGTCCTTGGCTCTGGCTGCATCCATCTGTGTGATCCCTCTCCTCCCCTCCCGTGCAGGACTGCACCATCTGCATGGAGCGTCTCTCTGCCCCCTCTGGCTACAAGGGCCCCCAGCCAGCCGTCAAGCCTGACCTCGTGGGGAAGCTGGTCAAGTGTAGCCACGTCTTCCACCTCCACTGCCTGGTGGCCATGTACAACAACGGCAACAAGGTGAGTGGCCTCGGCTTGGCGGCCTGTGCTGAGCTTCCCCTGCTCCTGGGGGGGCAACGCTCGAGTCCTGCTGCCCCAGAGGACTCTGACCTCCCACCCTGACACAGTTTAATTTTGATCAGCGGCGAGCGCTTTGGGACTGCTGAGTCAGAACCTGGGATGTGTTTTCCCTCCACTGTGCCCAGTTTTATGTGCTTGCTTTCCTTCCCAGGGTGAACTTTCATCCCCTGGATGTTTGAGCAGAGCTGCCTGGAATCTGGTGCTAGGCAGTGCTTTTCCAGCCACAGGAGAGCTTTCCTGAGCCCGCTGTAAATTGCCTGACATTCCCTAGAAAATGCGTTCCACATTGCTTGGAGATTTTTAATATTTATTATATTTCTCCCTTAAAAAAACAACAAACAAACAAAGAAAAAAAAACACCACCAAATCAGAGGTAGGGAAAGCAATGAAAAACTGATGGGGAAGAGAAACACAGACCTCGGGTTTTTGGGTGAAGCTGGGTAGCCATAGTGAATTCCCCCAGCCCTATCCCGCGCTTCCTGGGTGGTTTTTTGGTGGCTTTCACGATTAAAGCAGCGCTCAGTGCCGCTCAGGCACCGAGTGCCTGGCGTGGCTTGTGGACACGCGTTTCAGTGTGTTCCCCTCTTCCTGCTCTCAGGACGGGAGCCTGCAGTGTCCCACCTGCAAAACCATCTACGGGGTGAAGACGGGGACGCAGCCCCCGGGGAAGATGGAGTATCACATCATCCCTCACGCGCTGCCCGGCCACGCCGACTGCAAAACCATCCGCATCATCTACAACATCCCCCCGGGGGTGCAGGTGAGGCCTGGCCCCGTGGCCAGGGCGGGTATGTGGGAGATCCCCCGTGGGGCTGGTGGCCCTCGTTGCTGCTGTGTTACCCCCCAGGTCGTGCTGCAGCTCGTGCCTTTACTCAGGAGCTGCTTGTCCGTAAGGATGTTGTGGGAAGTCTGGGTTGTGCCTGCGTGGGAGTGTTGTCCCTGTCTGCCTGGTGGCAGGGGGATGGTGGCAATTTGTGTCCACTGAGGCTGGGGGGGGGTTACCTTGTGCCCAGAGCATCCTTTTGATCTCCAAAAGGGTTTTCTTCTCCCGCTTGCCACGTTGCAGGGACCGGAGCATCCAAACCCTGGGAAGAGCTTCACGGCCCGTGGCTTCCCCCGGCACTGCTACCTGCCAGACAGCGAGAAGGGCAGGAAGGTGAGGGGCTCACCTGGGCAGCTCCAGCTGGCCAAGGCGTGTCGAGGGGGAGCGTGGGGAAAAACGGACTTGCTCAGGGGGAGGTTTTCCCGTGGAGAACCTTCCCGTGTGCCTGGGGGAGCTCAGCAGGCTGGTCCCTTGGTTTTGGCTGGGGCAGGACCCTGTGCTGGGATCCCCCGAGCTCCCTGCAGGGCTTGGCTGTGGGTTGCCCATGTTGCCAGGGCACACCAGGATGATTGGGCGTGCCTTGAACAGAAGCAGGTGCTTCCCCACCCGGTGTGTGCTTTGCTGCCTGCCCCCTCTCCCGCCTCCACAGGTACTGAGGTTGCTGCTGGTAGCCTGGGACCGGCGCCTGATCTTCGCCATTGGGACCTCCAGCACCACGGGCGAGTCGGACACGGTGATCTGGAACGAGATCCACCACAAGACAGAGTTCGGCTCCAACCTCACTGGCCACGGCTACCCTGACATCAACTACCTGGACAATGTCCTGGCCGAGCTGGCGGCCCAGGGCATCACGGAGGAGAGCCTGGTGCAGGAGAAGGACTGACACCGTGGCAGGGAGGCAAGGAAAGGGTTGCCTGTGCTGGCACCCACCAGGATAAAGCTGCTGGAGAAACCCGCCTGGGGGCTTTTCGGGGTGCACCCAGAGCCCCCTGCTCCCAGTGACGCCCGCGCGGTGGGAGCATCCCCAGGCTGGCCGGGAATGCGGGAGAAGGTCCTTTTGGCCATCCCCTTCACTCCTGCAGGGCGGGAACATCCCCACATGCAGCTGTGGGGCTTCAGGCTGGCGTGACCACCCCTCTGGATGGTGTGCTATCCTCGCTGCCACTGTGCTGAGGGCTTGGGGGGTGCCAGGCTCCCCTCTCTCCTCGTCCACACCGGTCCCAGCCTGACCCAACTCCCCTGACACCCACCTGGGGCTGGGACCTGGCCTGGGGTGGGAGCTGGAGCCATGGGAGTCCCCCTTGCTCTGCCTCGTCCCTCTGACGTTTGTTTGTTTGTTTGTTCTGTCCGGTACCTTCCCTCTGGTCTCCTGTGTCCGTGGAGGTTGGGGGGGCCCTGGGCTGCCCCCCAGCCCTGTGCCCTCTGCTCCTCTTGGCTGTGTCTGAACTGTGCCCTGCAGGGTCCCCTTGTCTGGGCTGCCCCCGCCTCTGGATGCCAGGGAGGGGCTGGTGGGTGCTAGGAAGTGGAGAGGGGGGGGACAGTGATGGACATTTTCTGGCCTGTGTCCCACCCCCACCACAGTGGGTTCCTTGAACTGTTCGTATGGGGGTGTCCCCGCGTTGAATTTCTATAATACCTCGTATTTTGGGGTTTTGTCGTATATATGTACATATAGGGGGGCGTTTTGGGAGGCAGCCTGAGGCCTGGGAGAACGTGGTGCTGGAGCCAGGCTGGGACTGGGCATGGTGGTGCTTGGGGTTGGGACAGGGGCTGTGGGGACCCCCAACCCCAACAGGGCTCTGCCCCACAGGAGGGCTGTCACCTGTGGGTCCTCATGGGGCCAAGGCGCAGGTGGGGCTGAGAACTGTTCCCCTTGCTGTCCCCAGAGAGGCCTTGGAGGGGCTGGTGAGGGACTGGCATGGGCTGGGGCGTGGGTAGGAGAGTGTGGGTGATGGGGGGTGGGGGGAGTGTGTTCCATGGCATCTTGGGCTCCCTGGGCCTTTGGGTGACCCGGGCTGGTGGAATGTGTCCCTGTCCAGGGGGTTTGGGATGAGATGGTCTGTGAGGTCCCTTCCAGCCCAAACCAGTGTAGGATTCATAGGGCCTCTCAGAGCTGCCTGTGCCAGGGTGCTGGTGTGGTCCCCACAGTTTTGAGGGCTACCCCGGGGGCACTGTCCCCACTGCTGGGGTCTGGCTGCCCACGAGACCCCTGGGCTTGGAGAGCAAGAGTGGGGGGCAGCATCCACCACTGCCCAGGCTACCCCCAGCCCTGTGCTGTTGCCCCCTGGGGGAAGGTGGGGCCTCCCAGCCGGTTTTGTTGCATTCCCCTCCTGGTTTGCCTGGGGAGGGTCACCTCACCCTCTGTGCTGGGGACGGCGGTGCGGGAGTGGGGCCCATCCTTCTGTGCATCGTTCTGTTGTCATTGCTGTTTTCCCCTCTCCGTGGTCTGGGGGGTCTGTCACCCCCGCTGACCACCCCGTGGAGGGGGGTGGGGGGTCAATAAAGCGAATGGCAGGGGACCCTCGTGGTCCCTGCACGGCCTGGCCTCTCTGTTGTCTTCTGTCAGTCGTCTGTGTGGCCAGGCGAGCGAGGGGCACCATGGGCAGGGCCAGGCACCCCTCGTCCCCCTGAAGCCCCTTTGCACCCATCCGTCCCCAGCCGTCCTTAGCCTGGGTTGTTATTTTCTACCTCAAGGGAGAAAACCTCTTTCCCCAGGAACACCCCCCCCCATTTTTGGGTGGCTCGGCCGCCCAGGGAGCTGCACAGCAGTGTGATTCCTCCCCCGTGCCAGCCCTGGGTTTTCCCCGGTGCAGACAAACCCTGTCTGGAGCTATGCAAAACCCTGCCATGATCCGGGCAAGGAAGGGAGGGTCCTCACCCCCCACCTACTCCGCGGTTCCAGCCTGGTGGCTTTTATTGTGACTAAGTCTTTCCACAACATGACTTTTTTTTTTTCCTTTTTTTAATGCTCTGTTGACTACACAGTCGGTTGCTGGCTGAAATAAAACTGCTCCGTGGCTCTGTGCACGCGTGTGTATATCTATCCCGATAGATATACTGAGCTGGGCTGCCCCTCCGCTCCCTCCTTCCCCGCAGGGCGGAGCGGGGGGGGCTTTGCCCAAGTTTTGGGCACGCAATCCAGGCAGGGGGCACTCAGGCCGCCAGCCCCTGGGGCTCTTGCTGGTAGCCCTCGCCCACGCTCAGCACGGTGCTGTCCGGGGGGCCGGCGGGGGCCGCGCCATCATCCCCCGTGCCCAGGGCACGGTACCCCCGTGCCCTGTACCTCCGGTGGCCGTACCAGGCCGTTGCCAGGACGGTGGCCAAGCCGGCCAGGACGGCCACGGTGACACCGGCCACCTGGCCCCCTGTCAGCCCCTGCTCCCCCACCATCTGCGCCGCGTGCCGGATCTCCTCGGGCCGCGCCAGCCGCCACACGTGGCTCTGCCCATCCCTCACCCAGGTGCTGTCCCCGTCCCGCACCAGCACGGTGTCGACGGCTGGCAAGTTGGCGGGGGGCCGGGTGAAGGGGGGCAGGTGGGCGGGCGGCAGCGAGCCCCCCGTGAAGAGCCCGGCCTGGACGCAGAATTCCACCTGGCAACTGTCGCTGATGAGTGCCAGGTGCTGGCTGAATCCCGGGGGACAGCCCTTGGCGTGGGGGTCCTCGGCGGTGCCCCAGTGCCGCCCGGCCAAGGGGTTCCCCGCCTGGCAGCTGAAGAAGCCCCCGAAGGGCACCGCATACTGGGCCCCCGCCTCGTAATCCTGGCTCACGCACACTCTGAGCTCGCCAAAGAGCTGCAGGGGGAAGTACCCCGAGGGACAGGACTGGGCACCGGTGATGGGGTTGGTGCCGTGGGTGCTGAACAGCCCCCCAAAGAGGTATCCCGAGCTCAGGGCCACCGTCCCATTGGCGGCGCACCAGTAGGCGCTGAACTGCACCCGGGAGAGCCAGAAGACATCCTGGCACTTGCGGTGGCAGAAGATGCCCAGGACACACTTGTTGTGGCACTCCAGGTGGCTGTGGCCCTCCTCCCGCTCCTGCATGCCCAGCAGCACCGGAGTGTAGGGGGCAGGGCAGGAGAACGCCCCAGTGAGTGGGTTCCTCTGCTCCAGCCCCTGGCACAGGGCACCGGTGTCGGGGCCGGACAGCCCCATGCACTCCTGGAAGACTCCCCCGAAGGTGAAGTTGGCCACGGCGCCCTTGCAGGAACCGTCGTCGGTGTTGGCGTGGAAGTTGAAGTTGGGTGAGGAGGCGTCGGTGCAGCCCGGGTAGGTGTTGAAGGTGTAGTAGCGGCGGATGGCCATCTCCACCCGCCGGGCCAGCCTCCTCACCGTGGGGGTGGGCAGCTCCGGCAGCACGCTGGGCTGGATGAAGTAGTACAGGGGCAGCCCCGAGCGGTCGAGAGCCACCAGCTGGTTTTGAATCCTCTCCTGCCAGGTCTTGAGGGTGATGCCTGGGTAAAAGGGGGTCCCACCAACGCTCTCCACCCTGGAGTGGGTGCGGTTCTGCAGGTACTGCTTGGTGAAGCCAGAGCTGACATCCAGGGTCTCCTGGGTTTCCGTGCTGACGATACTGTGGAAGGCCGCGCCGGCCGAGGCGGTGACCGCGCTCCGCGTGCCCCAGCTGTCCTGCAGGAAGGTCGCCTTGATCTGATCCTCCTGCACCAGGCTGGCTCCGGCGTCCACGGAGGTGATGGCGTGGGTGCCGTAGTCGAGCACCAGCACCTCGGCCAGGAAGTCAGCCATGCGTGTCTGGTTGTTCTCCAGGTGGCTGGCGATGGTCAGCAGCTGCTTCTTGAAGCTCGGGTCCAGGGCTGCCCCCGGGTCGACCTTGGCGGTGTAAACCAGGTTCCTGACCTGCACTCGGGTGGTCACGGCGCGGTCCTTCACGTGGTGGGTCTTGGTCCGGCAGAAGTCGTAGGAGAACTTGCCGTTGATGGAGGAGAAGAGGGACAGTTCCAGGTTGATGGAGGCAGAGGTGAGGCTCCGATAATCTTTCCAGGACTCGATGATCTCAGAGTGGATGTCCAGGTTGCTCTGCTTGAGAGGGATAGTGAAGATCTCGTCTGGGATGATATAAGATCCGTCTTCTGTGGTCTTACATAGCGAGTAGCCCAGGTTGATGACTCTGCCCATATCCAAATTTCTGAGGTTATCCCAGCCCCCCCCCGGCAGGACCTCCAGACGCGAGAGATTCAGGGTCTTCCTGCACTCCAGAAACCCCGAAGAGGGGGAGAGCCCCTGGGACTGCTCGGCGCCTCTCACCCAAGCCGTGGGCACCCAGGTGAGCAAGACCCCCCAGAGCACCCAGCCCATGGCTGAACTGGTGCAGAACCCTCCACCAGTCTGAGCGGGGAGGCAGGAGCTGGGGAAATGGGCTGGCTGGGGGAGAAATGAAAGGGAAAGGAGAAGTGAGAGCTGAGGCATGTGAGAAATGACAGTGGAACCAAGACAAGGGTGTGGGGAGCAGAAGGTTGAGGTGCACAGAGCTCGTTGCCCTCCCTGTTGCAAAAGCTCCCTTCCTGTGAAAGCTGCTCTGCCACGGGTGGGACAGGGAGAAATCTGTCACTTTGGCCAGGGAATTTCACTGTGTAAAGCTCCCTCGTCCAGTGCTTGGGTGACTCCCCCCTGCCCCTGGGTGGCCCCTGGTTCCTTGGTGCCAATGCAGGGGACCTGTCCCCAGCCCCACAGCCTTGGGGTCCCACCCTCATGGGATCTGGCCCTGGGCACACAGGCTTTGCTGCCGACTCCAAGGCTTTCCTTGGCAGCAAAGGCAAGGAGATGAAGTGGAGAGGTGGTGCAGTGTGGGGGACAGTGCAATGCTTGTCTCCCTTCTCTCTTGGGGAAGAGGCTGCACAAGACCTTGGGGCAGGCACCGGTGGTTCTGGAGGTCCCAGCCCATGGCACAGGTGTCTGGGCCCTCTGCAGCCTCCTCTATCCCATTCCTGTCCTTCCCCCAGGGTCTGCAGTGCTAGGGAAAGCACCTGCTGCTCGGGAATGCTGAACCACAGGAACCTGGTGCCAGGGGCACTGCCCCAGCTCTGCCCCGGGATGCTGGTGAGTGGCTGGGTTCTGGTTTCAGTGGCATGGGGCACCTGCTGCACGTTTTGGGGAAGAAACAGTTGAAGCAGTTCGTGATGTGAAAGCCGTGACTCCTTCCATGTGAACGGGCTCACTTCCCCTGGTTTTGCTGGTTAGTTCCTCTTTCCAGGGCAGTTCTGGCGAGGGGGAGGTTGAAGTCAGAGCTGTGATGGAGGTGGGGAGA
>NW_020926071.1:0-10654 GCF_003984885.1 Neopelma chrysocephalum
TCCGAGCCACAGTGGCTTCACAGCCCTGAGGGCGGAGGGAGGGAGAGGGGGGGCTCCCAGAGGAGGAGGAGGAGGAGGAGGAGGGTGGGGGATAAGCCCACGCTGTGTCCCCCCTCACCACCCCCTCAGAACTCCACCTTGCAGGCAGGGAAGGTCTCATCCTGCATGGCCACGGTGCTGTTGCTGCCCAGCACCGTGATGCCCAACTCCTGCTGCCGGTCGTGGGTCTCCTGGTACCACTCGTGCATCACCAGCGAGTCGAAGGTGGGGATCAAGGTCACCTGTGGGGACACCGGGGACACCTCGTCACCCTCCCTCCTCCCCCCCAGCACCGGGAAGGGGCCGATCCCAACATTTCAGGGATCAACGTCACCTGCAGGGACACCCACCACACCCTGGAAGGGGCTGATCCCACCCCACCAAACACCAGGAAGGGGCTGATCCCTCCCTGCCCCAGGTACCCGTGGGGGGCTCACCTGGATGTCGACGCCCCACTGGTGTTTGCCACTGAGGAGGGCGTCGAGGAGGGGCCGCAGGACCCCCTCCTTCAGGTGGTCGTCCCCGCTGACCACGTAGCAGAGGGAGCGGACGCGCCGGAAGAACTCCTCGTCCACGGTGCGGGCGCTCCAGGAGCCGGGCAGGTACGCCAGGTCCACGTAGACGGGGGGGCCCTGGGGGGCTGCGGCCCGTGTGCCTGCAAAGGGGGGGACACACAGTGGTCTGCAGCAGCCCCTGATCCCCCCCAAACCCACCGCTGGTGTCCCACAGGGACCCCGGAGCCGGAGCCCCCCCCAGTCCTCCTTCCCTGTACCTGCGGGTGACGCCCGTCCCGCTCCCGCCGCCGGCCGGGCTCCGGCGCCGCGGGTGGTCCCGCGGGGGTCCCCGAGGGAGGGGCCCTTCTTGTCCCCGGGGGGCAGCCTGGCCTTGTCTCCGCTGTCCCGGGCCGAGCCGGCGGGACCCCTGGCCTTGGGGGCCGAGGAGGGGTGTCGGGGGGGCTCGGCCTTCGGGGCGGCGGGCGCGGAGCCCACGCGGGACGGGATCCTCTTCGCCTTGCCGGGGGGCTCCTTCCTGCCGGGGGGCAGCGCCTCGGGGTCCACCATGCAGATCCCGGGCTGGGCGGGGATGGGGCAGGGGTCCTTCAGGGGGGCCGGCAGAGGGTCGCAGGCTCTGGCCACGGCGCGAGGCGGCCGCTCCGAGTCCTCGTCCGACTCCAGCCCGTCGGCCAGGAGGGAGGGACAGTCCTCGGTGGCCGGGGGGACGTCGGAGTCGGAGGGGGTGGGCAGCGACTCGCTGACGGGGGGGGGGGGGGTCTCCCCGGGGCGGCCCCGGGGCGGCACCAGCTCCTGCGACGGGTCACTGTCCGACAGCTCCCGGGGGCTGGCGGCGGCCGAGGGCGACCGCTCGGACTTGGGGTGCTCGAACTCGCAGGGCGACACCAGGCACAGGTCCACGTCGTGGGGGGACTCGGAGCGGCGGCCGGGCCGCGGCGCCGTGTCCCCGTCGGCCCAGGGCGGGTGGTGGCAGGGCCGCAGCGGCAGCGACAGCCCCCCTTTGGCGGGCTCCGGCTCCGGCGTGTCCCCGGTGCCCCGGGAGCCCCGGCCCTCCTCCGGGGGGGACTCGCTGACCGGCGGCAGCACCTGCTCGAAGGACACCGAGAGCGACTCGTCCACCTCGGTGGAGTGCGGGGAGCCCACCTCGGCCGGCAGCGAGGGCGTGGTGATGGTGGGGGACACGTCGGGGACTTCATCCTTGAAGGGGCTGAGGGACAGACACCCCGCCTGCTTCTCCTGCCCGGAGCCGTCCTGCCCGGCCTTGCCCCCGCCCGCCGGCCACGCGTTGGGCTGCCGGGCGGTGCCGGTGCCCGGCTCCTCCGCGCCGTCGTCCACCGGGGACTGGTGGAAGGGCGTGTGCCCGGCGCTGGCCGGCCCCGAGCTGGCCGGGGACATCATCTCCAGGGTCTTCTCCTCGGAGCTGCCGCAGGGGTCCTCGGCGCCCTCGGGGCCGTGGTTGAGCAGCCCGGTGGGCGTCAGGTCGAAGTTGACGCTGCGGTCGCTCTTGGGGGTCTTGGCCATGGGCGAGGGGGGGCACACGGCCCTCAGGGGGCTGCTCTCCAGGTAGCGGAGGCGCTGGGGGCTGTCGGGGTCCTCCAGGCCGTTCTCCAGGCAGGAGGAGGAGTCCCCCGGCCGCCTGGCCCCCCCGTTCTCCAGGGATAAAGGCTCCAGCTCGCTCTCGGCCGTGGCGATGCCCTCATCCGTGGATTCCTCCTTCCTCCTCCTCCCGCCGGATCCCGGCTCCCGCTCAGCCTCCGGCAGCATGTCCTCGGGGGAGGAGGACTTGGAGCCATCCGAGGTCCCCAGATCCTTCCTGGCACCTGCCTCTCGCGGGGTTTTAGCCTTGGGTTTCTCCAGCTCCTTCTTGAGGGGCGGCTTCTTGATGCTGCCGGCCTTGGCCAGGGGTTTGCGGGTCTCCGGGACCGGCGTTTTCCGTGCCGGAATCTTGGCCGGAGCCTTGGCCTCTGCCTTGCTCTCCTTCGTGTCCTTCCGCAGCGTCTCGGCCTTCGCCTCCTTCTTCACCACTTTCACCTCCTTCTTGGCCTCCCCTTTCCCCTCGGCCCCCTCGTCCTTCTTTGGCAGCTTCTTCTCCTCTTTCTTGGCAACTGGCTCCTTCTTGGGAGCCGCTTTCTCCTTGTTCAGCTTCACCTTCACGTCTCCCTTCGCCTTCTCCACCGCAGAGTCTGGCTTGGCTCGAGCATCCTTGGCTTTCTCCTCTTCCAACCCCGTTCTGGCCGCCTCCCCCACGGATTTTGGCTTCTCCTTGGCCCCAGCCTTCACCTCCTTCTTCTCCACCTTCGGAGTCTTCTCCTTGGGCACCGGTGCCCCGGCCTCCACCAGGCTGAGCTTGGAGCCCGACTTCAGGCTCTCCTTGCTCTCCGCCCTCCTCTGCTTCAGCGGCTTCTCCGGGGACGCCGACACCCCCTTCAGATCGTTCTTGGTGACCACGGGGTGCTTGAGGAACTCCAGGTGCTTCACCTTCTCCAGCCCCTCCAGGATGCGGGCCTGGGGGGTGCAGCCGGGGAAGAGCACCCGGATGATCTTCTCGTAGCGGCTCACGGGGTGCCAGACGAGCAGGACGCACACGGAGGTCAGGCACTGCAGGGGCAGGTCCT
Source organism: Neopelma chrysocephalum (assembly GCF_003984885.1). Lineage (NCBI taxonomy): Eukaryota > Metazoa > Chordata > Aves > Passeriformes > Pipridae > Neopelma > Neopelma chrysocephalum. The sequence continues at coordinate 3,167 of NW_020926071.1, forward strand.
GCTCCTTGGGGTACCCGTTCCCCGCCCACTGCTGCAGGAGGAACTCCAGCTCCTTGGTGCCCTTCACGGGGTTCAGCACGTACATGTCCAGCCGGCCCACTCCCATCTTCTGGAAGAGCACGGTGGGCTCGGCGCGGGGGCCGCTGTCCCGGGCCAGCAGGTTGGGGCGGATGCCCAACTTCTCCAGGTAGTGCAGGGTCAGGGCGGCCTCGTCGCAGCTCTTCAGCACCCGGGAGTTGCCCTCGATGTCCTTCAGCTTCTCGGAGGCGTTGAGGAAGACGACGCCCAGCTCCGGGGAGATGAGGTTCTTGGCCCAGTCCCCGTTGCCCTGGGAGCTCTGGGACTGGGATGGGTCCTCCTCCAGCTCGGCCAGCTTCCTCTGGAGCAGGCTGTTGATGCCAGGCAGGCTGTCCGTGCCCGCGTGCGTCACCAGGATGGAGTCGATGCGGTCCAGGTGCCGGACCAGCTTCCAGAAGGAGGATTTGGGGTTGGAGCCCCCGTTGACCAAGACGTTGAAGCCGTTGACGGCAAAGAAAGCAGAGTCCCCTCTCCCGCCCGGGAAGATATAGCAGCAGGGCTTGGAGAGCTTGAGGAATCCCACCATGGTGGGGGGCTCCAGGAGGTCGAAGGGGGACTGGGGCTCCAGCGATTCCGACAGGTACTCCATGAACTCCTCCAGCCCCTCCATCTCCGGCAGGACACAGCCCGGGTTGTAGCGCAGCTCGATGAAGTCCTGGAGGTTGTGATGCTCCAGGCCCGAGTCCCTCCACTCCCCAAAATCGGGGCAGCTGATGGTCAGCCTGGCCTTGGCCGAGGGGTCTGCGGAGCTCAGGATCTCCCCCACCTGCGAGGGGACGGGGACAGTCGGGGCTTCAGGGGGGAGGTGGCACCAGGGACAGCGATGTGACAGCCACAGGGCGGGTCCTGCCTCACCGCCCTTCCCCGGGGATCCCACATTCCCGGTACCCACAAAGGGGGGCCCTTCCCTGCTTCCCTCCCAGCCCTGGTGTGGCTCAAGGCCGGGATGTGTCCCCCCCCAGCGTGGCAGTGAGGAGGGGACACTCCAGCAGCCCTTTGGAGCAGCGGCTGATCCATCCTCCTCCCGCTGCCGTGCCCAAATCCCGGCGAGACGCCGGCGACGTGCGCAGACAGCGGCTCCGGCAGCACCCGCCCGCAGCCCCCCCCAGGGGAGGGGGGAGCAGGGAGGAGGGGGGGGGGATACAGGCGGCTCCTTCCCGAGGCTCCCCGCCCCGGAGCACCACACCTCCTTATCCGTGAAGATCTGGATGAAATCCCGGAGGGAGAAGCAGCCGGTCTGCAGCATCAGCTCCCCCGTGTCCTCCACGCAGGGCCCCGCGAACACCAGCAGCTTGTGCTGCGACGCGTCCGTGATGAGGTTCCGCAGCTGGGGACGGAGGGGACGTGAGGACGAGGGACGGGGGGGATGTGAGGACAGAGGGGATGCGGGGACAGAATTTTATCCACCCCAGGGCCGCCGTTCCCAGCTCACCTCGTCGCACAGCGACTTGTCAGAGGGGTTGAGCAGCACCAGGGTCTCCAGCACATCCCCGCGGTGGTGGAGGGTCCTCTGACCTGCCGGGAGCAAGGGCTGACCCCCCACCCTCCCCAAAAACCGGGCTGCACCCCCCACCTGGGCCTCGTGGCGGGGGTGGCAAGGCCAGAGCCTGCCCGGTTTTCCGGAGGAAGAGGGACAGCCGTGATCCCGCTCCGGACACCGCGGGGGCCAAAGGACACGTTTCCCGTGTCCTTCCTGCCACTGGGAGGGGAGGAAAGGCGGGGGGGGGGGGCTGGGGGAGCCCCTTTTGCCCCCCCCCAACAACACAGCGAGTCCTGGGTGCTCCTGGGGGCAGTCTGGAGGTGAACTCCCTTCCTAAGCAGGGAACCACCCACCGGGGACCAAACTGACACTGCTGGGGGTGGGACATGGAGGGGCGGGAAAAAGGCACCAGAGCAGCCCCAGCTCCATCTTCTCCATTCCCTTCTCCCATGGAAAATCACATCCCGCCCCGGGCTGGGAGAAGGAAGCGGTTCCTCACGTGGGGGGATCACGGGGTTTGAATGAGGGGCTGAGCACAAAGCCAAGGTTGTTCCCACAGAAAGCGGGGGGCGGGAGGGGGGGGGTCCCACAGAAGCAAGGGGGTCCCTCCAGCTTCTGGGGGGGTTTTGCCCCCCTTTCTCCCCCCCCGTTTCACCTCTCACGATGCTGGAGAACGTGGCCGAGTGCCGGGACACGAAGAGCTTCAGCTGCTCGTCCAGGTTGCAGGAGGTGAGGTCGATGTCCCACGAGCGGATCCCTGCGGAAAACAGGGGCCAAAAATTCGGGGGAGGGGCTCAGCACCCACCAGCACCCCCCGATATTGCCCCTCTCACCTCACCCCGAGCTGGTTTTGGGTGCCCCCAAACCCACCCGGACCCCGACACACACCGACACCTGCCCGGCAGGTGAGCGCCCTGCGCGGTGACTCACGGCAGCACCGGCCGTGCCAGCGCCAAATCCCAACCCCCCGGGGCACGGAGCACCTCTGCCAGCACCTCTTCAAAGGGGGTAATTAAGGAATTAACGGCGCCGCCGGAGGATTCGGCACACGCCGGGCTCGACCTGCCGGCACCCGGGACAGGCGCTCTTAGAACAGCGAGGGGCAGCCCCAAAACACCCCCTCGGGGCTCCCCACGGGGGGTTTGGGGGTCTGGCCGCCCCCCCCCCCAAACCGCTCCCAGTAACGGCCACCGAACTGGGGGCGATGGCGTAACCGGGGGGTTGCACAACCGTTGGGTTTTGGGGGGGGGGGTTTGGGGAGGTTCAGGGCTGCCCTCGCAGGGGGACGGTCCTAATGGGTCAGTCCCGGCAATGTGAACCCCCACCCCAGGATTTTGGGGATCTGCTCCAATGTGGGGTGTTCGATGTCACGGCCTGAGACACCATCACACACCCCCACCCCCAGCTCAGGGAGGGGCAGGAGTGGGACGTGGGGGCTGGAGGGGGGTCCCCGCGGCTCGTGGGGGTGAATCCCTGGGGGCTTGGGGCAGGAAAAGGGGCAGATCCTGGAAATTTAGGGGAGCGGATCCCGGGGATCCAGGACGACCAAATCCTGGGGGTGGTCTGGGGAGGAAGCAAAGCTTGGAGACCCAAATTCTGGGGATTTTGGGGGGCAGATCGCGGGAGTTTAGGGGGGCAGATCCCGGGGGCCTTGGGAGGGGGCAGATCCCAGGGTTGAGGGGCAGAAAAAGGGGCAGATTCTTGAAAACAGAGGGGCAGATCCTGGGGCTCTGGGGGCAGGAAAGGCGGCAGACCCCGGGATTTCAGGGGAGCGCATCCTGGGATTTCAGGGGGCCCGATCCCGGGGGACCTGGGGCAGGAAAGGGGCAGATCCTGGAATTTTAGGGAGGGGCAGATCCCGGGGGGCCTGGGGCAGGAAAGGGGGCTGCCCGGGGTGGGGGATTCAACCCCGGGAGGCCCCTGCGGAGGAGGGACGTTGGGAGGAGGGACCCCCACGGGGGGGGGACCCTCCGCGGCCGGAGCATCATCGCGCGGTCTCACCTCGCTCCAGCTGCTGCAGCGCGGCGGCCCTGAGGCCGGGCCGGTGGCAGCCGCCGCCCACGATGGCGAGCAGGGAGAAGCGGCCGCGCGGCCCCGGGGATGCTGCGGGAGCGGCGGCGGGAGCGGGGGCCGCAGGGGCCGCGGGCACCGGAGCCGCCGCCATCTTCGGGCGCCCCCCGCCCGCTTAACGGCCACGCCCCCTTAACGGCCGCGCCCCCTGCGTCACCACCGCCCCGACCCGCCCACTGATGTCACCGCCAGCCAATGGCCGCCGGGCGAAGGGGAGCGGGTGGGAGGGGCGGAGGTGGGCGCGGGGCGGGGTCTTAAAGGGGCAATGGCGGGGTGGGGCGGAGTGATGGGCCCCGCGCGGTGCGCGATGGGCCGGGTGAGCCCCCGCGTCCTCCTGCCCTCGGATGCTCCATCCCTCCGCCTCCGGAGGGTCGGGGATCATCGCTGCTGTAATAGGAGCCCTCCCAGACCCAACCCTCAGCCCCCCCTTCCTCGCTCTGGCAGCGTTCCCACTCCCGCTCCCCTGCCCCGCATCCCACCCCAGCCTCGGGTAGACCCGCAGCAGGATGTGACCCACCCTTCCCACCATCCCCCCAGTGTCCCCTGTCCCGCAGCCCTGCCCCAGCCTCAGGTGGGTGCCCCCCGTGGACCCGCAGCAGGATGTGACCCACCCTTACCATCCCCGCTCAGAACCCCGCCCAGCGGCAGAGGGGGGCTGGCACCCCAAAATCCCCGCAAAAAGCAGTCAGCAGGATGAATTCAATCATTTAATGTGTCCCACCCCAGCCCCACAGCCCAGGGCACCCGAGGGTGCTGTGCAGGTCCATCCCGGTGAGGGGAGGGGGCTGGGGGCCCGCGGCACAGGCGGGTGGCAGCTGGTGTCCCCCGGTGTCCCCCGGTGTCCCCGATCCCTCAGGAGCACTTGAGGATGAAGAGGTTGCAGGAGGTGCCGCGGGGGCAGCTGCAGAGCTTCCCGATGCGCGCCCCGCGCCGCACCGCGCACGGCTCCCCGGGCTCGCACTGCGGGACCGCATCGTCAGCCCCGGCACCCGGAGGGGGGTCCGGGAGTTTGGGGGTCCCCCCCGAGCGCCCAGGGTGAGCACCCACCGCCCCCCAGCCCCGCCGTACCAAAGGCACCCAGCTCAGCCTCTTCTCCAGCGCCGGCGGATCCCTGTTCCCGAGCTTCTCCAGCACCTCCTGCAGCACCTCCACCTGCCGGACGCACACCGGGACACCGCGAGCTCCCGGGACATCCCGGGGCTCCGGGCCGGGCCACCCCGAGTCCCCCAGGGGCTCTGGATCTGCATCACCCTGAGCCCTCCAGATCCTTGTCACCCTGAGTTCCCGGGAATGTCCATGGGCTCTGGATCCTTGTCACCCCAAGGCCCCCAAGACATCCGTGGCGTCTGGATCTGCATCACCCCGAGTCCCCGGGAATGTCCAGGGGTTCTTGTCAAGTCCCCCACGATCCTGTCCCATCCATGGAGGATCATCCCCATTCCCCCCCCCGTGCCTGGCTTTATCTGGGTCAGGAATCAGGGCTGGGGCAGGGTCAGGGGGCTCAGGTAGTGCTTAGGGCGCATCCCGCCCCCCACGACCCCACCCCAATACCCCCCACCCGGCACAGCATCTCCCGTCCCCCCCGCCCGAGCCAGAGCAGCCCGTCAGGACAGGACAGGGAAGGGAACACCGGGTAAAATTCCCCAACCCAGCAATTCCCACGTGCTGCGGGATGCCCCCGGTGCTGCTCCTGCGAGGAGCCCCCCGAGCGCCCGACAGCAGCGGCACAAAAACAGCGGTGGGGGCTCAGTTTCCCTCCCCCCCGCGAATTCCCCAAGAACACCCCAGCACGGCCAGAACCGGCCCCCAAACCGGGCTGGTGGGAGCAGGAGCACCCTGAGGTGCCCCAGAGCCGCACGGGGGGTACTGGGGATCCCCTTCCCCGCTCACCCCACTCCCCCAGCCCCTTTACCAGCTCTGTCTTCTCCCGGCTCTGCCCGGGCAGGCTCAGGGGGGGAAGGACCCCCGGCGCTGGCTCGGGGGTGCCCAGCAGGATGAGGCCAGAGCCCAGCAGGCAGAGCAGGCAGAGCCAAGGGTGTCCCATGTTCCTGGTGCTGGAGCCTCCCTGGATTCTCATGGAAGTGTCGGGCTCAGCTTTATATCCCCCAGCCCCCGCCAGCCCCCGGCGTGGGCAAACACCCGCTGACGCAGAGCCGTGTGTCCCCCCAGCCCTGTCACCGTCACCAGGCTGGACGGGGGGACACATCCCCGGGGGACACATCCCCGGGAGACGCATCCCTTGGGACACAGGAGCCGGCGGGATGGACGTCAGCACCGCGGCCAGGGAGGGACCCCCGGGGCGACCCCCCCGCCCCGCAGCCGGGCAGAGACCGCCGCCAATTCCCTGAGCAAACACGGGGCTCATCCCGGCTGGATCATCCCGGCGCGTCCCCCCGGACACGGCGCAGACGGGGGGCAGGTGGGTCTCACAGACAGATTTATTGCAAAGCCGGGGACCGATGGGGGGGGGACAGACAGGGGGACGCGGGGGGACTAAAGCCTCGTTGCCCCAGTACCCACAGGGGAGTCCCCAAGTGCCACCGCACCCCTTTGTGTCCCACGTCCTCCCAAACGCGCCCCCCGGGGGTCCCTCAGTCCCGCAGCATCACTGTGGGGTCCCTTCGTGTCTCATAGGCCCCCTCTTCGGTCCTCCCGTCCCCCCCGAGGGTTCCCCAGTCCCTCTGCATTCCTGCGGGGTCCCCGCTGTCCCGCAGCCCCCCCACGTCCTGTCCCAGGCCAGGGGACATCACAGCCAAGCATCCTCCTCCCCCTGCTCCTCCTCGCTGGGGGCCTGGGGGTCCCTGCCGTGGGACCCCTCGCTCGGAGGGTCCGGGGGGAGCCACGTCCGGTCCCTTCGATCTGGGCAAGTCCAGACCCCCCAGCCCCGGGCCGGTCCCGGTTTAGTGGCCCCCAGCCCCGGTGCGGTCGCCCTCAGACCAGTCCGGTCCTGGTTTGGTAGCCCCGATCCAGCCCAGCCCCGGCGACCCCCGCCCGGGGCCGTAAGTGGTCCCGAAGCCCCGCCCACACGCCCGAAACCCCGCCTACCACGCGCGCGGAGGCCTCTGGGTAATGTAGTCCCTGCCCCGATTGAGCGAATCGACTACATTTCCCAGGGGGCTTTGCGGCGGAGGAGCGGCGAGCGCCCCCTGCTGGGGCGGAGGTCCGAGAGGCGGGAGCGCCGCCACCCGTGTGATGAGTTGCGGCCGTGCTCGGACTCGGGGGCTCAGCGGGGGCGGGGAGGGGGGGACAGGGCGCGGTGGGGACACGCACAAGGCGCCAGCAGCGCCGCGGGCGGGTGGCAGCGTGGGAACACGTGCCACGCGGGAGGAAAACTGAGGGCACATCGTGGGCGCTCCCCGCGACCCCGGGGGACGCGCACCGGTCCGGACGCGGGGGCCCGGGACGGGGCAACCCGGTGTGCAAAACCCCCGGGATGCGCCCGGGAGGCGGCGGGTGCGCGGGCAGCAGGGAGCGCGTCCCCGAGAGCGTGTCCCCGCGTCCCCGGGCCGTGTCCCCGGCAGGTGGCGGCCGCCGCCCGCCCCGCAGCCCGCAGGTCACCGCGTGTCCCCGTTTCCCCCGGTTCTGAGCGCACCGACCTCCCCCTGCCCCCGCCGCACGTCCCGGTGCACGGACAGAGCCGCCCCCGCTGCAGCCCCCGCTCAAGCGACGGACCCCCGGTGCAGCCCCCCGGTGCACGGACCGACCCCTCGGTCAACGAACCGCCCCCCGGTGCAGCCCCCGGTGCACGGACCGACCCCCCGGTGCACGGACCGACCCCCCGGTGCATGGACCCATCGCCGGTGTAGCTCCCGCTGCACGGAGCGACCCCCGACCCACGCGCAGAGCCCCGGTGCAGCCCC
>NW_020926072.1:0-27752 GCF_003984885.1 Neopelma chrysocephalum
AAATTGATAAAGGGGACTTCTGCGAGGTAAGAAAGGTAAAATGGCAGACAGAGGTAATAGTCTTGAGATGGAGTTAAGCAACTGTTTAAGGATTCAAGAGGAAAACATCATCATGAAAAGGGAAAAGCAGCAATTTGGAAGACAGCAATTAAGTTGCAATGAGAATCCATTCCAGAGGCAGTAGAAACCAGCTCTACCCCACCTCACTGGGGACTTCTTGGCCAGCAAAGACTTTTTCTGTTTCTTATTCAGAGCACTGAGCATACCAACAGTCAGTTTAATATTTTATTAATTCAAGTTATCAACAATGGTTGTGTATGGTAACTAATCAGTAACTGCTGAATACTTTTAAGTTGTGTATATTCAGCTTACAAAGGGCTCTTTTGTGCACAGCAAAGGTGTCTGTCCAATCAAAGAGACTCAGTGGGGGAAGGATTCCTTGTATTGTTACAATATTACAAGGCATATCATTGCCTAGAAAAGTTAACAGGAAAAAAATTGGGTGTGTCTGTAATAATATATGTTTTATTCAGCTTCAATTGAAAAAAATGTTTTCCACCTGCACAAAAAGTAATTTTATATTTTTCCTGCAATTTTTCATCTGTGATATAAAGTCCTGAACATTTTTAAATTCCAAATGTTCCATACTATATTTCTTTAAATGCATTTTTCTGTTATACCTGTAGTAAGAATATAATTTTAAATGCAACTATACTGCAAGTGGGGACCCCTGGTGGTCTAGTGGTTAGGATGCGGCGCTCTCACTGCCGCGGCCCAGGTTCGATTCCCGGTCAGGGACACTCCCCCGAGCAGATGGAACTCGTCTGCCCTGTAAGGCCATCCATCTATGAGAAGGTCACTCTAAACAAACCTACGTCCTGAGGACCTCACTGCCATTGTCCAAGCTCACTTGGCCCCAGCAGATGAACCTTAGGATTAAAGAGTGGGCTCAGTTCAGCGCATGCTGTGTCTCACCTAAAAAAATCCATTGCGCAGGCTGGAAAGGTAAAAGACCTTTCCCAAAATCTTCATTTGCGAAGACTTGCCATACTGCAAGTAATGATTATGAAAAATATTATATCCTCACACATTAATGCATGATTGAGTCATATTGAATAACTCTGGTGATAAATAAACACCAAGCAAGTTGTTTCCCATATACAGAAAATATTGCTCAAAAGGAGGTGTAGATCTGTCCGGATTTTCTGTTGTTTAAGTATAAGCCAAAAAAACTTTGAAGCTTTCAGAAACGAGACTGAGTTTGTGAAGCTGAAAACTGACACATTAGTAATAGGAAGCTAGTGACATTAGTTTATGGCAGTCCTCCTTAAGAGAATAAATAATTAACTTCAAATCAAATTACCAGACAACGGAAGTGGAGTTTTGTAATTTTAAAACTTGCTTTTCAGAGTAAACTTTCTTTTTAAACACAAATAGAAGCTTGATGCTTACAACAACTTGATTTGTCCTCATACTTAGTCTGAGACAAGTAAAATGTCCACCGATTCCAATAGGCATTCTCTCGTGGCTGAGCATACAGCATAGTTCAAGGAACACACAATTCTCATTTTCTGACACTATGATTATTTTTGTCACAAATGACAAGTCTTGTTGACAGAATGGTAGCCAAGTTGGCAAAATTCCTGTACAACGTACTCTTCTTTTCCAACACTGATTAACAGGAAAGAGGCTGCTAAAATGGAACAGGAGTTCCCTGAGTACTATAAATCAGAGCTTCTTCACAGTTATTCTAATCTATGCTAGGACTGAATGTCATTTGAGGAATCATTGCAGAATTCCTGGGGCCCACTCCACAATTTTGTCTACCTGGAGCTTATTGGAAAATCCAACTCTCCATCTTTAAAGTAAATAAAAGAAAAAAGTAGCTTGTGGGATTTTTCTCTGGTTACATTATATTCAGACTTTGAAGTATTTGCTTCAGTTTCTATTCTTGTTGGCTATTTTTATTGTGAGTATAAAAAAAGTTAGATTTCCTTGATTTTGTTTAAAAATTTGGAAGGCATCATGACATCATTTCACTATGTTTTGTCTCTGCTATCAAAGTTAGATTAAAGTTTCTGTGTTGGTTGTTTATTCTGATATCATGTCCCAATTAGCCATCCCCTTGTGGGCCTGCATCAGATAAAAAAAATACATGGAACCAATGTGTGATTTGTGGGATGAGATCTCTCAACACGAGTTATTTTCTGGAAGCATAAGCAGTTGAAACTTCACCACAAAACCTGACAGCCCTATTTTTGAAATGCCTTTTCTGCTACTCCAGAAGTTTGTCCATCAAATGTTGAGACATTTTGAGATATGGGAGAGGTTGGATAAGTAAATTTAGATAATTAAATACTTGGAAACAGTATGGAATAATTAATAGTGAGTTACAGTACAGGATGATCTGTGTTACCTAACTTAACTGCAATCCAAAAATTAGGTTATAATCATGCAAAATACAATTTAAACACTATTGTGAATAACGGAGCTATACTGAAAAGACTGGTGAGTGGTCTGTAAGAGCAATGACTTAGAGAAGGATTTAAGGTTTGTTATAGTTTATTGTTCCTGTACAATCTCTCATTGTACTAGAGTGCCCAAGAGAAATTATTCAAACCATGCATTTATATCAAGTAGCAGAAGGGAATTAATTGTACCACAGTTTAGCATTACAGTGTTGACAGACTATTTCAAAGGATCACTGGTCATCCTTCAAACATACAAGAAGTTCTTATGCTCAAAATTCTAAAGAATTTGAGTAGATATAATGCAAGAACAGTAAAACTATGTCAGCCAAAGGGAAATTGGCTACTATCTTAATAAAGAGAGGGTTGAGTAAACCTTCTGAATAAGTATAAGTATTTTGAAATAGAAAATACATCTGACAATGCAGGTCCTCATAGAAATAATAATATCCAAGAGGTATTGTTCTGTCTTCAAATAACAATATCCATGAAGGGAAATGCAGCAAGAAACAGTTAGCCAATAGGTGCAAAAAACTTGTGACCTATTGTAATTTTTAAAGTACAACTAGATATTTTCCTCAAGTATAGCCTTTACTTTAGACAAGGTCAACATTCCTGACCCAATGAGTCACTTGGCAGAACTTTCAACTGCATAAAATCCCCTAAGACATTTAGCACATAACTCAATAGAGGTGGCTCTTTGAGCTGCAGTTGTCATCTCCTTCATAGAATCCCACTGGTCCACTGTTGGATAGGGCTGAGATGGACGTGTATTGGAGTTTTGGACAATCCAGGTGCCTAAACATTATCAGCCATTTTTTACTTGCTTGTCCAAGGGATTTGAATTGTCCAACAGTTCCCATTTCACCAGATCTCTGCTTCTTCTAGTCATTGAATAACAAACTGCTTTGGGAAGGAATTTTGACTTGTTTATGAGCCTTAAATAGCTCAGAGGTCATAGGTTGGTCATCTCTGTTTAAATCTACCTTCTGTGTGAAATGTGACTAGTAAGTAGAAGGAGAAAAAAGAAAGGTTTTCTTTCTTCTGGACTTTTGAATGATCAGGACACTCTGCTTTCAAGACATATTTACTTAGCATCAAGTTCATGTCGATACAGACAATGTCTATAAATAGAGATTTCGTACCTCAGCTCTTCAGTCACAGAACTAAAAAATCTCCCTTGATGACATCAAGGCTTGGTTAAAGCTGAGAGTAAGCTGTTGATTTAACCAAATAACTGATCTGAGGGAAGACAACATTTTTCAAACATTGGGATTACGAATCCTGCTAATGTATTTAGGGCAAAACTGGTCACCAGACTTTGGATGAAACAGCATTTCTCCTGAGAATAGATTGACTGCCACCTACATTGTTTCTGGATGTTTCTGTACATCTTTGGTTGTGGATCACCTACTATATTCACCTACATGTTTTTTTATGCTCAAGTTCAGGTAATGTGCAGTGGTGATGCCTCAGATTCTTCTGTTATTGTTTTATGATGCAAATTTAATCTCTTCAGACTGAAATTATATAGTTAAACCCAAATTATCAATTTTAACATGGACGTATCTGAATGATTTATAGCCAACTGCAAGATATAAGAGATTAGAAGAAGGATTTAGTGATCTTCTCTGATTTCAAATTCTGTGCAATTGTGAAGCTGAGTGAACAGTCAAAGTATACAAGCTATAGAGAAATCACAAAATTTTGTATCCTACAAAGTAGATGTACAATACTGTTAAGTTCCCAATTTTCCCACCTTTTATAGTATCAGTTTAATTGCTTCAGCTCATAATGTGATAAACCACGTGTCTTTCATTTTCTTTGCTTTACTGTATGCAGGCAATAGAAACTCTGGTAAAAATGAAATTGCTCTTCTGCTATATTTCTATTTCCCTTTCTTATCATGATTGCACTGCAATAGCATCAAGACATTCCAATGTGATAACAAAATGCTGTGAAAGATCTTTTAGTTTTGACCATTCTCCCTTTAATGTGAAATAGTTGTGAAAGTCCTGCATATAATATTTCATTTTTTTAATCAATTGATTTTCTTTAAAGTTTCTCATTTGACTTTATTCAGTTTCCCCTGAAACCAGTTCATTAGGATCAAGTAGAGGAAAATATTTAGGCACACAGGTTAAAACCTATTAACTGCTGTGGATAGACCTCCATACAAAACAGTGTCATAAACAGATAATACTTACACTTACTAATCCTTTATATTTTGCTTGACTGACAATGCTAAACTACCCTTTCTAAACCATTCCTCAATCTGATAAGACTATTTGTATTCCAAAACATTATAAAAATACTGTTTTACCAAAATTTTGAGTTTACAGGCATACATGAAAAAAAGGAACAAAAATCACTTCTTCTGTGTAATTATCAGATTAAGTAAGTTTTGTGTAAGTAAAGTGATAGGACACCTACAGAGAAATTAATATAAATCTACTTGTCTTCGAGTACTTCAAGGACAAGTATTTTTATATAACTTTTCACAAATTTACTTCTGTAAAAGTGTTGAAAAATGTCTAGTTTAATACATATACTGAAATAAGGTTAAGAAGTGAAATTCATTCATTTTAAATGTTTTAAATATTTATTATTTTCATCAAAGTAATGCCTACAGATACTGATAAAGCCAGTACATTCCACAATGTCCATTAATAATGGTCCAAGTGGACTACTAATAAGTGGTCCGTTTCAAACAGTCTAGAATCTGAACATACATTCAAAAATCAAAAAGATGCTACTTGAGAAGATTTCTGCTGACCAGAGCTATTTCCAAACCATTTTTAAACTCAGTCTGACACTCATCTTGCTGTTCTGCAGTTACTCAAATGAGAAATTATATGCACTACAGTAAAATCCCGTTTTCTTTCATGCTAGATGGGTCATGTTTTCCTGGATTAGACTTAGAAGATTGGAAAAGAAGCAAAAGAGTAAAACAATCCTTTGGTGTTATTTGGTTTCTTTCTCATCCTTTCATAAGGATGAATGGATTCATCCTTAAGTGTAACAGTTACTTGGAGCATTCAGCAACACCTCTAATAAGGTAAAGAGGAATTCCTCTGAATTTTGAAGGGCGTAGTTAAGCCAACAGTAGATACAGGGAACTTTTTTTGATGGAAGAATAGAGTATTCAGGGTTGTTTTCCCAGGTGACAGTGAAATAAGTGTGTGTTTAAGGAGTAATATTATTCCCTTTACGAAAAGGGAGGTACAGTCCAAAGGGCATACACTTTACTCGCCAAAATAGGCAAGGCAATTGGAGCGGAAAAAAAAATGAGAGAAATCTATTTGTTATCTCTGTCTTACGTAACAAGAGCAAAGTCCAGTCATGCAGTGTGTCCTGAACCATCTTAATTCTGCTCATGTTTGAGTAATTTTTCAGAGGACTGGACACAAACTCAGAACAATCTTCCTGGTATGTCAGTAGTTTGGGACTTCTTTTAAATGAGAGATATTTTATAAATTCACTGATGTCTAAAATTGGGAAAAATCCAATTAACTGGATAAAAATTGGTTCTTTTAAATAAACATTTACTTTCTCCTTTATTTTGTATATCTTTGCTGAATTGCAGAAAATATTATGCTTGTATCATTCGAATGAAATTAAATGAATGACCTACTGTTATCAAATGGATACAAGTCCAAAATGTAGATATACCAAACTTCTGGACTGTTCTCAACATGCTTATACTTGTTCATTATGACGATTCACTTGCAATGTATGATAGTAATAACTTTACTGATTTCAATAAGTATCTATATTTTTCTTTCAAACAAATGGTTGTTGAGATTACTCAAAAAACATTTATGTTTTTGAGATTACTAAAAAAAATTTAAAACATTTGCTTAAGATTGTATATTTCTCATTCAAATATTATTTTACAGGGAGCTATTCTCAATAAATTTAAAATGAATTCTGAAGATGAAAAGAACAACTATACTGCAGATGGAAATAGTCATGATGTAGCCAGCCAGGGTCATGGATCTGAAGACAAACAGTAAGTATTCTTAAACATTGTAAACATTCTGTATTGAAGCTTATAAGATTACATTACCTTATTTTATATTTCATTTCATTTATTTATTTTATTTTACTTTATTTTTCAGAAAAGCCTAATAACAGAAAGCTTAGTATCAAATTGAGAGTAGCATTGATTGACATGTTCATTTGGTGCAGAAGGACCTTTTATCTTTTTCTCGTAAGGACTAAATGTCCGCAGTTTTGACTGGAGTTTATTGAAAAATAAATCTGAAATATGATAGAAATTCTGTTGGAGTGGACATCTTGGATACATTTATGTCATTTGCTAGAGATTATCTTAATATCTTTCATATGGCAGGGAATCAATACTTTACATACCTTGAACATTTTATGTATTCCCCACCCACCATGTGGAAAAATTTGATTTTGTAAGTTATCTTCCCCTTTCCTATTTTGAAATTATATAGTGCTTCAGTTCACAACTTCCCTGACCAGGTAGTGGAACCATTGAAACAGGTGAACTGGGGAGAACTTGATTTAAATTTACAGCAGTCAGGAGCTGATACCTGGAGATTTAAGGTATTCTCAGGAATGCTCAATAAATCATATTCATTTTACACACAATTTTTTTGCTGTAATTTTTTTTTCATAATTGTATTTTAATTGAACTGCTTTAATATGTTGCATTAGTATTTCTGTAAAATGTCATCCATTTTTAAACTCATTAAAATCATCACACTTTTTCTTAGCAAGAAAAACAAGAAGCAGAAGAAAGGGGAAAAACCTAAGGTGGTCAGCCCGTTTGCTCTGGTAAGATTTGTTCTCTCTGTATATGTGTACCTATATATTCATGCAGGCACATTTCAAAAGGCTAAACAAAAATGATTGCAATTATGTTAGTGCACTGCATCTGTGATACTGTCTGTACCAAATACTGTGAGACTGCAGAATACTGGCTATAGCATAGAAATCAAGCAGTTCTCTTTGTGGAGGTAGTTATATTAAAGAAGCTGTAATACTGCTGTTAATGATTCTTAGGAGTCTTCCCTTATAAGTGATCATGCTAAACACACCCATACCAGATTTTTGTTTGTGAAAGATAGGGATTTCCATGTTCAGTCATTTCTTCTGACACAATAAAAAGGTCATCCATGTGTCTACAATTATGTGTGGTCTTGTCCTCTAAATTACCAGAGTCAGGTACTAATCATACTGATTAGGCCTATCAATCATTATTCAGTCATCTGAATCAGCAATAAAGAGTAACTCCCTGGTGTTGATGAAACTTAAAATTAAGAATTGAGTACTAAAAAGTACTTAAAATTCCAGATTTTTTCTGTATATTTCAAAAACTACAATATTTTAATATTTAATCCAAATCAACCATAGGTCCTCTTTTAGTAATAGTGAAATATTTTCTTTTTTTGTGGGTTTTGTATGCATGATACACAGCAATGATATTGCAAATAACAGATGTAAAACTATAGTCCATGATGCCGGACAATGCCCAATTTCTTTATTTTGCTATATCAGCTTGCACTTGTACAATTACATCATAGGACAATAATTTACCTCAGTAAACTTAGTATTTTACAGTACACAATAAAGCCAATGGTTTTGTAACAGATGAACTCAAACTTAATATTAAGTTCAATGGCAGCAGGATTTAGAACTTCAGTACATTTTTATAATGTCTGTAGTACATTAGGAACAGTTTTTCTGACTGCATAATAATGAATTTAAAGAGATTATTGCCTTAATTATCACAATGCCATTAAAATGTCTTATAATTTGAACTTTATATGGTGAACTTAAAAAGGGCAAATTTCTTATGCCTTGTTTATTTACCTATGGCCTTTCTTACCCAGGTGCAGATATTAATACATTAATATAGTACACCTCTCTTGTTTTGAGAGTTTATAGCATAAAAGTGCTTATATTGAAAAGATTTATTCCTGTACATTTAAATTGTTTTGTAAACTGAATTTCTAATCAGATAAAGTTGTAGTTTTGTGACAGCAAGTGTACACTTGTTAGCTTTGTCTTTACTTTCTTGACTTTGTAGACATAACACTGTGTTAGCACTCTAATACAACAGTTAGAATTCATTTCTCTTCTCTCTCAGTTTCGATACTCCACTTGCTCAGATAAATTGTTATTGATACTGGGCACCATTCTGGCAGTAGCCCATGGAAGCGCTCTCCCTATTTCAATGATAATTTTTGGTGATATGACTGACAGCTTTGTTGCTTCTGGAGACTTAAATTCTACAGGTAAGAATATATCTGCTGTGCTGAGAACAATGGCTTGTATTTAAAAAAGAGATGGGGAGCTTCAGGCATCTTGACAGGACATATTGATGTCAGAAACCCAGGTGCTATACTATCACGCAAATTAGTAAGTCATGTTCATTGTGATAGACATACACTATATTTTGGGGGATTTTTATTGTATTTTTTAGTTTCTGTGTTAGTAGTTTTTATTTTTGACTTTTTTTTCAAATTACCTGCTACAGTGCACATTCAATAAATCATGTTTAACTCTGCTTGTAATAAATAGAAAGTGGCTGGTTTTCTATCTCTTCAACATGGGCTCTTGTTGATTCCCTTGCATCAAATCCGACAATTATAGTTTATGAGGTGAATCAGATGAGTAGGTAGATTAATCAGAGATTCACTACCAAGAATAAAAGTACTAATTTTCTCTGGGATCGATTTGTTGACTCGCCTCATTTGCTGAATCAGAACTGTGAAATCAAACACAAGGGAGGCCAGGCATGCACTGCTAGATATGAGAGGAAGGAGTGATACTGTCGCTTTGGTGTCAACACATAGGTCAGATTATGTCATCCTCTGAACTCAGAGCATCAGTAAGGGACTCTAGTGTGTGGGTAGTTTTTTTCATCAGTCCTCCCAGTCAAAGGGAAAGGGTTTGAAAGGGCTAATCAAATCTGGTCAATCAAAAAATGGTTACTGGACTGGTGCCACAGCCCAGGGGTTCAGCTACTTCAGACCATGGGACTCGCATTGAGAAGTCCCATCTCCTGGGGGCTGGGTGGGGTCCATCTGTCAGAGAAGGAGAAGAGCATCTTTGGCCATAGGCTTGCCCAGTCTTTAAACTTAAGTTGCCAAGGGAGAGGAACCTCAGTGCATCCCACTCCTATCAGTGTGATGCCAGTGCCTGCAAGAGATGCCTGGAGCCTGGAGAGGGGACCTACCTATGACTTGAATGTTGGAATGAAAGGATACAGGCTCTTCTGGAAGAACATTTGGGAAGATGAGAAGGGAGTGTCACCCTCTATGTCAATGACCAGCTGGAGTGCATGGAGCTCTGCCTGGGGTTGGATTCCTTCTAACCCAACCCATTCTATGATTCTATGTATGCTCAGGAAGACTTTTTAATCTCAAGTTACCCTGATATGGTTTTGTAGTCAGTGGAGTTATGACTAATCCTGTATTAGTAAAGTTCATTAATTTTTGTTAAAATTTTCTCCTTTCATTCAAATCAACTTGATTCAAAACGAGATGTAACAACACTGAATATGCTGAACAGCATGCAGGAAAAGTAATTTGCTAAAGCTTGCTCTATTAAAAGTATTTACTCTTCTTTCTAAGGATCGAATTCTTCTCAAATGAATTTCACTTCAGACATGCTTGAGAAGCTGGAAGAAGATATGACAAGGTAATTAGAAATTGGTATGTCCTCTTTTTTTAGCATAGGTACACATTTCTATTCAAGCCATTCTTCTCCCAAGAATATTTTGCACACTTTAAACAACACAAAAACAATGATTGATCAAGTGCAACTAAATCGCTCTCTACAAATATCTGAAAGGAGGTTGTAGCGAGGTAAAGGTCTATCTCTTCTCCCAAATAACAAGCAATAGGACAAAAGGAAATGGCCTCAAGTTGTGCCAGGGGAGGTTGGATGTCTTCATGGGAAGGTTTGTCAAGCATTGGAAGAGGCTGCCTAGGGAAGTGGTTGAGTCACCATCCCTGGAGGTATTTAGAGGATTTGTGGATGTGGCACTGAGGGACATGGTGCTGGGTGAACAGTTGGATTCAAGAATCTTAAAGGTCTCTTCCAACCTAAACAATTCTATGATTCTGCGAAATTATCTGCAGAAAATACAGATTTAGATTATATGCAGCCTTAAATCTAGCATTTTAGAGCAGGCAATAGCAGAAGACAATATTCAGTAGATGCTTCTGCTACAGAGCTCCATAAAGAAAAGATCAAATAAGCAGAAACATAAGCTGCTAATAGATGTGTTTTGTTAAGGGGCTTTATTAACCACTGTCCATACACTTGGTTTATGCAGGATGTCTACAGTTCATGTAGGTTTTTTCTCAGGTTGAGCTCTGTTCCTCATTAGGTATTGAAAAATATCTGATGTGGTCTTCAAGGCAATTGTCTTTTCTGAAGAGAAGGAAGAGATAAGACATTTGCTGTAGTAACTCTTGCTGTTTTATACCAAAGTGCATTATCATTTCTGGTAACAGTGGACTGTAAAGTTACAGATCATTTAGATTCAGTAGTTAATTTTGTAATTAAAAAAAATCTATTTACACCAGAAATAAAAGTTCTTTACCCTAAAATAAATGAGCAAATTAGGAAGAGGCTGTTACTTAGAAATGAAGAACTTGTATGTAATGAGGATGAACTGACAGGGAATTGGCATTTATGCTTTATAGGAGAGTGTGGCCACACAGTTCCTTGCTCCCTCAACATTTCTGTCAGTCTCTGACACAAATGCAAGCCATGCATACACACCTTCAGTGGGATATACTTTTGCCCAGTGATTTGAAAGCAAATTTGAAGGCAGAATTGCAGAACTAAATAATTTGTGCATGATTGAAGTTACACTAACTGTTCTGTGTTTAGTAAATACCTGATGCCTACTTGCACAATATTTTTAAAGTCTGTCTTATGTTTACTCTAAAAGAACTTGAAAAATAGTTGTTCTTACTACCTATGAAATTATAGAACTTGTTTTGCCCATTATTTATTTGCTGAGTGATCTTTCCCTGTCCTTATCACAACCCATGAGCTTTTAATTGTATTTTTCTCTTCCCTGTCCAGCTGAGGAAGGGGATGGAGCATGTTGGGTTGGGCACCTGTCTTCCAGCCAGGGTCAAACAACGACAAACATCAGGCATGCTACCTTATCTTTTAGACATTAACTCTGACAGTACAAGTATGAATAAAAAGCAGCACAAGTTTCTCTTTAGAAACGAATTGTTTAATGAGGAACGAATTACTTCTTAGCAGCACAGGAACAGGTTTTCTTTTCCAAAGTTTCTAGATAGAGCCTTGAGTTAGTGATTTCACTGGTTTGAAGAAGCAGCTGGTTGTACCCACTCCTTGTTTCTCTAAGAATGCCTGCCAGCAGGTCAAATAATAATAAAACCCGTTTACAAGGACAAAGTTCTCACAGAGGTGTGTTCAAATACTGAAATATACACGTGGATTTGGTTGTGTTTGTTACTCAAACAACAGCTTGCCCAAACCCCTACTATTTCTCAAAAGAAAAATAACTATTACTTTAAAATGCAATAAACACTCTCCGATTAGTTTCAGCAGTGAATTTGCAGAATATGTTTCATCAGCCTGGAATCTGGCAAAGATATGAATCCCTTTTGATACGATTTGTCATGAAACAAAGTCTAAGCATAAATCAATTCTTTGAAGTCATATAACATCATAAAGTAATTGTCTAAAGTAATTACTGCTGAATTTGGATGCAGTGCTCTTGGGGTTAGTTTGGGAAGGTTTTTTTAAGTTTGTAGAGTTCTAATGAAGCTGAATGTGATCGAAGTCAATATTCAACTAACCAGCATTCTGTTAAGCATTAACTTGCTTTTATTAAATCGTTTCGATTAAATGCATTTCACAATGAGTACAGTTCCGAAGTCCCTAACTAAACTGTATGGTATCATAGCTGCAAGAAAGACTGGATTAAAATTTGAAAATTTTAATCTGTAAAGCCATTCTCTCCTTTTTTGAGCAGAGCATTTGCACACAGATTCCTGCCGTTTGCTCCTGCCAAGGAGCATGTTACAGTTCTACAGAATCAGTATGCATAACTTAGTACACATGAGTGAAAGTCATAAGAGTTCTAAAGCTTTTTGCTCATTATTTACTTTTATATAGATGCAGTATTCTTATAATTACAGATATATACACCCTGAATATTTAACCCTTGATTTTGGTCATGCTTTACAAATGGAGTCAGTTCAGATATATTTTTCTGGTTTAATTCTGGTTTAAGTTCACCTATAACTGATTCTGATGTCAATTGTGTATCAAATCAAAATTGATTTAATTCTTTTTGAATGTTTTAAAGTTGTGACTCAAGCTGTGTTCCAGTTTGAGAAATATAGTGGTTCACACATACCTAGTTTGGATTTGACACCCTGCACAGGGCTGAATTAATTTAAAACTAAAATATGAGCTATGCACAAAATAGAGAACAAAAGAATTTTTGATCCAATGGCATTTGCTTGCAACAGATGTACATATAGTAATGCTGTATTCTCCAATCAGGAAACATTTCCAGCATCCATGCATATTTTTGTTTATGTAGACAGGCACATTGTATGATGTAAATGTGCATATAATACAGGTATATATGATTAGGTCTGTCCATGTGTGTTAAAAATGCTAGGGAGTTTTTGGAAGTGACACATGTTAAGTGAAAATGGTATTGTATCTGAAATACAGTTCTAAAATAATCTTATGAGAAAATACATGTAAATTGACCAAAAAAAAGAAAGGTAATTCCTGTCTAACTATATCTTTGTTTTGGTTATTGCGGAAAAAAACACCCTGACATTAAATACTATTCATAGAAAACTTACCAAGTTTTACAGAGGTCTGAAGCAGAAGAAGAAAGCATCCTGCCAAATTCAGACTGGTGAGGTAATTAAAATCAATTTAAGAGAGTCTTGCCTTTTTTGCCTTTTTTTTTCTTTCAGATATGCATACTACTATTGTGGAATAGCAGCTGGTGTTCTTCTTGCTGCTTATTTACAAACTGCATTCTGGACACTAACAGCAGGTCGGCAAATAAAAAAAATTAGAGAAAAATTTTTTCATGCAATTATGAGACAGGAAATTGGATGGTTTGATGTAAATGATGTGGGAGAACTTAACACTCGTCTTCTAGAGTAAGTACACTATACCTTTCCCAATGTTATTTTACCTTATTAAGCACGTAGAAGTTAAAAATTTTTGTTTTTATTTTCATTGTTAAATTAAGTTTTCAAGTTTTCTCATGGAGAGTCTCAGAGACTGAATTTCTAATACTTCTGATACTGGACTGTCACAAAGATGTCAGAAAAGCTTTTTGTTAAGTTTCCTTGAACTCTGAGGATGACTAAGACCCAGCCTATGCGATTATCCCTTGGGAGAGAAAATATAGTTTGTTTCCGTGCACACTGAGGACTGAATAAGGTGCCAGCTGACCCCAGCACTGTGACCAGCTTTAACTGTATAACAAGATTTTCCTTTCTCTTTCCCTATCTTTGATTCCCAAATAGACCACAAGTGCCAAACTGATCAAAAATCTGGAATTAAGAGAGTGAGAGTAGTTTTACACTGTAGAGGGAATTTCAACCTTTTCAGAGAAAACCAGGTTTATAAGCATTGCAATTTCACAAAAAATAGGAAATTTTCCTTGACCACACTATATAGTGCTTTACCTTGAAGAAAACTAGTGTTTGGAAACAATTAAATAGTAAAGATTGTCCTCCACACAGATGATCATGTAACAAAACCGAAAATGTTTGTTTTCCTTTCTACATTTTTCTTCCTTTCTGGATCTAATCTGTTTTTCAGTGATGTCTCCAAGATTAATGAAGGAATAGGCGACAAGGTTGGACTTCTCGTTCAACAACTAACGACTTTTGTAGCAGGATTTATTGTTGGTCTCATAAGAGGATGGAAATTAACCCTTGTAATACTAGCAGTTAGTCCTGTCCTGGGACTTTCAGCAGCCCTCTGGGCAAAGGTAGGTTAACATACATTCAGTGTCAGGTTTTATATTAATGAGAGATAATGAAATAAATCTACATATCTGAAATTCTTAGTGTTAGAACTTGTTGTTTAGTCCAATTAAAGCTTTAGATAACACTTAAGTACATAAACTCTTAGACGAACTGTGTATCAGTACCCTCATGTTCAAGGCCAGGTTGGATGGGGCTTTGAGCAACCTGGTCTAGTGGAAGGTGTCCCTGCCCATGGCAGAGCAGTTGGAACTGGATGATCTTTAAGGTCCCTTCCAAACCAAATCATTCTATGATTGGATGATTCTGTGTAGTTTCAATAATATCATTCTTATAGATTGCACAGCCTTATTTCATTTGAAGCTGTTTCTGCCAATATAGCATATGCCCATACAGAGAAGAAGAATCCGCATTTGTAACTGTTTAACCGTGTCCACATAAGTACTTCTTCTGCTGAAAGGAATAATTCCACCTCCTGAAAAATAAGGGAATAAATTCAAAAAAACTTGGTCTCAGACAAAGAGTTTCTTTCAGAGTTGTTAACAACTTTGGCAAGAAATTTTAGACAGCCTTAGATGAGAGAAGGACCAAATTACCATGGGATTAGAATGACTTACATTTGTAGTTTGAAAGTCTTCACATTTTTATAGTATTTTATTTTCCCTACATTTGAAAGGTCATGAAAGCTTTCTCTATCTTGAGTGAGTATATTGCAGAAAAGGTTAGAGAAGCATGTGCCATGCATGTCTGCTGGCTGAGTCTTCACAGACTGTGGCCAACTAATGTAAGTTATAGGCCCTCTGGCTAATGTAGCCAGAGATGAGAATGAGCTGAGAAGATCTGCCTGGGGAGAACCACACCAGCTCACTATGAGTAGTCATCTAATCTCCTGCACCAGGTGAAAGCAGAGTGGAAAATCCAGCTCTTAGCTGTTTACAAAGGGTAACATTTAATTATTTGATTGAATTCACAATATACTTAAGGATTTGGATATTGGACATTCTGCACTCCTACATAATATAATCAAAAGGCTTCCTGTTGGAAGAAAGTAACTATGATAAAAGTCATTAGGAAGTGCTCGAGCTCATTCTATTTTTCCTATGTCAAAATATTTGATCTTGTGTTAGGTTCTCTCTGCTTTCACTGACAAAGAACAAGCGGCATATGCAAAAGCAGGTGCTGTTGCAGAGGAAGTTCTGGCAGCAATCCGTACTGTAATAGCTTTTGGAGGACAGGAAAAAGAAATTAAAAGGTAATATTTGCTTTCATCAGTGGATTTTAAAGTACTTGTTTCAGATAGTTTGAAGTTTTCTAATATCTTTGGTGTTGAAAGTCTTGTTTTCTGCATTTTTAGGTAATGGAAGATTGTCTGTTAGAGACTATTACAAGGTTCACTGCGTTGAAAGACAGTTATTTTTTTTAGAAAAGTCAAAATAACTTGATATGTTGTCTCTGCTTTAGAGGGTATACAAACTACTTCAAACATCACACAGTGAGAGCTTTAGACAAAAAAAGGTCCCTCTCACGAGAAGAGATAACGATATCCTTGGTACTCTGATTACTCAGTAGCTGTGAAGGTGCTAACAAACAATATCTCTATTTCCGCTACTGTAAAACGTAATTCTTGTGATATATTTTAACCTTTTATCTTAAGTGGTTCACTATCAAAATTCACTGACCTTTGGTTTATTTAAGGAACTTGAATGCCAATCCCTGACCTGCAATGCCCTTTTATTTCTACATACCAGGTTGACTGATGTTGGCCTTTTTAGGAGATACCTTAGGTTACCTTGTTCCAGGATTACCTTTGTACAGTCTTTGGGTTAGATATTTTATATATCCTGATGTACTTTGTGAGCATTCTTGTCCTAACTCATCCGCACAGTTTTTGGTGCCGTGTGCCGTGGTACAAGTGTAAGTGTATTTTGAACTTCTTTCTCTCTTCCAGATACCATAAAAATTTAGAAGATGCTAAAAGGATTGGAATAAGAAAGGCTATTATAGCTAATATTTCTATGGGTGCTGCTTATTTACTGGTATATGCATCATATGCACTGGCCTTTTGGTATGGAACTACTTTGATCTTAACTGATGATTACACTATTGGCAAAGTTCTGACGGTAAGTATTAAGGAGTAAATTCTCAATAATAGTGAGAAGAGCACGTTAAATTATATAATGAGAACTTATTTGATTTTAATGAGAGTTATGGGCCAAAATTGGCAAAGTAGAATTTCTTCTGAACAAAAAGATTCTCACCACAGAAGTCTCCATGTTTCCATAGCATCTCAAAATCTATATGAACCTAAAATAAAACATATATTATTTTCAACTGTTCTTACGTATTTTCTGACTTTCATAAGATCAGACTGAAGTACAATACTCTTCCCAGTTGCTATTTGCTTTCAGATTTATGGGGCTGAATATATTTTCAGCATGCAGAAACAAATACTTTTTTTTAACTGTTGTGTGGTCTAAATAGATAAATTTTTTATGTTTTGCACTATGAGAGCTTGGAATCACTTCTCAGTATTTTTAGTAAGTGAGGGGGATAAAATATACTTGTGACGAGGAAATATGTAAAAAACCCATTACTCAGAAGTCATAACTTAAATTCTTCTCTTGATGTGGCAACCATTCTAATTTTGTATGAGATATCAAATAAATACGGTAAGAAGAATAACTTTGTTAACCATAATAAAAGCCCAGACAGGTGACCATATGCATATATTTATTTATTTTTTAATCTATCTGTTTTGGTTTTTTTATGAATCACCGAAGTTCATGAAAAATGTCTCTGATATGTGTTTTTGGCTTTTTGGAACCTTTTATGCAGGTTGGCATATAGAACACTCAATGAGGTCCATGACCTTGTGTGTAATTTATTCTGTTCAAAGTCTTTGCATTTCAGTTGTCTATGTTGTAGTTGATTGAATGGTGGTTTTATAACAGGGATGGGAGAGTGTGGCCTTATCACGTGTCAAATCTGTGAATAGCCCCTATTCAAGACAATGAATGTCATGGACTTTGCTCTGACTTACTGTGGCTGTTAGGAGCTCTGAGCAGCATCATTTAATTGCCTTTTTTTTTTTTATACTAGCTGAAAGCAATAAACGATGATACTCTGAGAAAACAGTTTATTTGTTCTTTTTCTCTTTCTTGTTTGCTTGCACTCACTCTCATTGAAACAGAGGGATCCTTTACTTTGTGATGGAGAAGCTGGATTTGTATCCCTCTATGTCACTGTAACTTTGAAAGCAGAGTGATAGTGCTTTGCATATCTGTCTTTGTTTCACTGGAAGATATGTAATATACTTTCCGGTCTTTGGAATGTCTTTGGCCTAAGAATGAATGAATACAATAAAATCCCAAGACATCAAGTGAAAGTCTACATTTTTTTGGCAGAGATTTTACAAGTCTCAATCACCTTTTCACTTCTTCTTAATATGTTTGCAGCATTAACATTGTGCATGAGCTCAGTTCTCAGCTGACTCTTAAAAAGCCCTTTTCTTAATGTTATTCTCTGTTTTCAGTTTTTCTGTAATTCTAGATTCCTTAAACTTCTGTTAACAGGCATGGAGCCTCCTGATGCAAAGATATTTAAAGTAAATAAATAACGGTAATTCTCTGGTTAATAAGAATTAATATATGTCACTGTAAATATTTCTTCCAGGTCTTTTTCTCTGTATTGATGGGAGCTTTCAGTATTGGACACACTGCTCCAAGCATAGAGGCATTTGCTAGTGCAAGAGGAGCTGCCTATGTGATCTTTAATATAATAGACAATGTGAGTATCCTTGCCCTTGTTATCTTTCAAAACTTCTTTTGAAGAGAAGAGACCCTTCTTTTTAAAGACAGGCACTATTTATGGAAATGAAATTAATAAGATTAAATAACTGTGTAAAATAAGCAGAAATATAAAGATAAAAACAGATAGAATGTGTAATTATTAGTCAGTTCCTCTTTGTCTTTTAGAATTATCAGTCCTTGCTTCAAAGGTAGAAGTACTGGATTCCTGAACCACTTGGTTTCAAAGGGTATCCTCTAATGTTTTTATCATGAAGGACATTTCTGTGGTGCTGTAATCACATGATTATAGACAATGTAGGTATATGAGCATGGGTTTCATGGTATCAGTGACACCAAGGGTAGTGTGAGTGCCAGCAAATCAATAAAACACAACCTGGTAAACTGGATATGTACCTCAACTGCCAAGAGATTCTAAAATCAGGGAAGCTGTGATTTTGCTAGCTAATCAAGCTCTATGAAATGCAATTGCATGTTTTGGATTATTGTTAAGGTATACTTCAAGTTCTAGACCCACTCTGGATGGAAACAAACCCAGTGATAATTAAGAAATCTGCTTCTGAGTAATGCTCAGCAGATCAATTGTTTCTCAGACAAATTGTTTCAGCAGAAAGGCCAAAGCTATAAATGAACAGTGTAGGAAGAGCTCATTAGAGATGATGTACTCAGGTTAATCATCAGGCAGTGAAATGAATCTCAGATTATGGCTAGCTATGGGGACAGTCTTAAGGACATTTGCTAAATTCACACAAAAGCTTAATGGAAAAATTATAGAAGTATTCTTACATAAGCCCATCATCAATGCAGCAACGAGGGAGCAAAACATCATGCAATTTTTTTCTTTCAGAAATCTCAATAAAATTACTTAAAGCCCACATTTAATGTCTCTGAAGAATAATGGTGCACTCCAGGACTTCTTAATGAAAAAAAATGGGGGGGTTTTGTATTTTACTTTGCACAGGAACCTCAAATTGACAGCTACTCAGAGGTGGGTTACAAACCGGACTACATTAAAGGAAACTTGGAATTCAAAAATGTTTACTTCAATTATCCATCCAGACCAGATGTTGAGGTACTGTAAATGAAACTTTATATATGTTAGAGTTAAACATATAGATGATTTGTTGGGTAAAAAAATCATTAAGAAGTGACATAAATTAAATTTTGTTGAAAATATAACAATTCCAAGTTGATTCTCTAATGTGTATAAAACTACCTTGCCATCACAGTGATTTTAGCTAGATCTATTTACACCTTAGCCAAACATGTTAAGTTTTCTGAGTAACTTTCTGTCTAAAGTTATAGTAAGTGTGGCTATGCAAAAAACCATAAATGTGTATTTCTGTCAGAACCTAAACTTACACCCTAACCCAACTGTTTGTGTATTGCAATAATAATGAGATCGTGGGTTTCAGCATACTTGCAATGCAGCTCTCTGATGACTGTATGTGAAACAGTTAAAGAAAGCAGATCCAGCAAGGACTTGCTATACATGGAATAGAGATCAGAATCTGTATTTGTCTGTCTAGACAGAGAATAAGTTTGCTTTTTGAAGCACTGTCATAAATCCATAGTCTCGATTCAGTGGAGATGGAAGACATTTGAATAATTTCTGAAAATATTTTCACGGACAGTGTCTTTGCACTATGTAATTATTTCCTTCCTTACCTTGAAGGAAAATTACTGGCCATGATAAAACGCCAGTTTTATCTTACTTTATTTTACTTTTGATAGGCAGGAAGAAAAGACACAGAGCTTTTAACCATGACTTACATAGCTTCCCTGTAGTTTGCGTGGTGCATTAAAAAAATGAGAGGCAACATAATACAGGAATATTGCATCATATTGTTTCTGTACTATATGTCAGTTTTGGTAGTAATATTATTATTATTTTGTCATATGAACTGGTTCATGAGAGAGGTAATTGTGAAGTGTGTTGTATAACACCTTGATGTTGGACCAATTGTGATGTAAATGTAAGAAAATTAAGCTGAAATCATGTTACCCAAAATTTAAACCCACATGTTTATAAATTTTATTTTGTACCAGATTCTGCTACAAATACAAAGGGTATTTTATTGTAGTCTTTATCTTTCATCAAATTTAGACTGATATTTCTACATACTATTATGTTTTTGATTACCTTTCCTATATGCACAGATACTGAAGGGCTTGAATCTCAAGATTAGTTCTGGCCAGACAGTGGCCCTGGTTGGCAGCAGTGGCTGTGGGAAAAGTACAACTGTTCAGCTCATCCAGAGATTTTATGATCCCAAGGAAGGCACGGTAAGATGGCTCAAGTGAGATGACTGCTCTGTATGTCACACTTGCTGAAAGCCTAGTTCTGGCCTCACTCACCTTGTTCCAATGATATGGTGAAGTCTTGCCTAGAAAGGCATGTGCCAGCATGGAAAGAGAGGTTCCTTGGTCAAAACACTCAGTACACAATTTTTGTCTGCTTCCTTATGATTAGGTTACCATTGATGGGCAGGATATTAAGACCTTGAATGTAAGATATCTGCGGGAGATTATCGGTGTGGTGAATCAGGAGCCCGTGCTCTTTGCTACCACTATTGCAGAAAATATTCGTTATGGCCGTGAGGACGTCACCATGGAAGAGATTGAAAAAGCTACCAAGGAAGCCAATGCTTATGACTTCATCATGAAGCTGCCCAAGGTAAGCAGACCAGTTCTCCTGCTGAAACAATTTCTTCTAAACCCTCTTGTGCCAAATAGTTCCTTAGGAGGAGTGCTTGTTAAGAGAGGAAGCTATCCTTGGAGCTGTGAATATGCAAAGCTATGCAGAGGTTCTCGTAACTTTTGAGAAGGATGTTAATTTTATATCTTCAGGTTGTGATTTGGCAGGTATTTGAAGAACTATTAGAATTCCGGGAGCACAAATGATTAGGCAGGTTTATCCAAGTACGTGTTTATTCCTGTAAAGGAAGGAGGAGACGCCACTGGGGTTACTGACACTGGTGATTCTTTTCTTCACACTGCCTGTCTTTGCTGGGAGTACTGTGCCACTGAGTGTTTTGAATGCGTGTGGTTGTCTTGTAGAAGTTTGAAACCGTGGTTGGAGAAAGAGGGGCACAGCTGAGTGGAGGCCAGAAACAAAGAATAGCAATTGCCCGAGCTCTGGTTCGCAATCCTAAAATTCTTCTGCTTGATGAGGCAACATCGGCTTTGGATACTGAGAGTGAATCAGTTGTGCAGGCAGCACTGGACAAGGTCAGTAGTGTTTTAAAATGAAGCAGGTAAGCAGGAGCCTAATATTTACTTTTTTTCCCTGACTTTTGTTGAAAATAGAGACGCATAAAACAAAAAAGGTAAACTTTGATTTGGCAAATATTCTTTGTCAGGAGAATTTTTGAGATCCTGCAAGTATTACAGAGAGGAATCTTATTTCAAGTGAGAAGATGGAATCATATTTTCTGCATTATTAAGCTTAAATCAACATTTTCTTGGTGTAAGTACCATCCTCTGCTAATATCTGTCTTACTGACATGTGTATTATTGTCAGTCACCTGCCTAATTAACTTATGAAGCGTAACAGACAAAATAAGCATTACCAGCATGTCATAATTGTTTGTAGCAGTGACTTGGCATGAAATACTCCAAGGAAACACTTGCTTCAGTTAACATGAATTCTTCTAGGTGCTTCTTTTGTTCTTAGTGTAGAACTGTCTTGATAACGGACAGCTCATCCATCGTGCAACTCAGGAGTATCTATATTTACCTTACAAATTTGTATCCTTGTGAACCTTTGCAGAAGACCTAGGGACTCAGAGAATCATAGAGCGGATTGGGTTGGAAGGGACCTTTAAGGATTATCTAGTCTCCACATGGAACAGGGACACGGTTCACTAGATCAGGTTGCTCAGAGCCCCATCCAAGCTAGTCTTGAACACTTCCAGGGGTGGGGCATCCACGACGCTGGGCAACCTGTTCCAGTGTCTCACCACCCTCATCCTAAAAATTTTTTTCCTTATATCTCATCTAAATCTACCCCCTTTCAGTTTAAAACCATTGTCCTTTGTCCTGTTACTACAGGCCCTGGTAAAAATCTCTCACCTGGTGGTCATAATGGTGGTCACTCTTTATGTACTGAAAGGCTTCAATGACGTCTCCCTGGAGCCTTCTTTTCTCCAGGCTGAACCCCAGCTCTCTTAGCCTGTCTGCATAGGAGAGGTCTGTTATCTCTCTGGTGGTTTTTGTGGTCTTCCTCAGAACTCACAGTACTCCAGGTGGGATCTCAACAGAGGAGAGTAAAGAGGGAGAATCTCCTCCCTCAATCTGCTGGCCACGCCTCTTTAGATGCAGCCCAAGTTACAGTTGGCTTTCTGGACTTCAAGCACACATTGTCAGCTCGTGTCCAGTTTTTCATCCACCACTATTCCAAAGCCTTTCTCTGCAGAGCTGCTCTCAATCCATCTGTATTGATGTTAAGGACTGCCTTGACCCAGGTGCAGGGCCTTTCACCTGGCCTTGTTGAACTTCATGGGGTTCACGTGGCTTCACTCCTCAAGCCTGCTGGAGACCTGAATTCTATCCCCTCCCTCACATGAATAAGGTGCACCTCTCAGCTTGATATCATTTGTAAATTTACTGAGTGTGCACTCAATCCCATTTATCTATGCCAATGAGGAAGATATTAAATAGTATTGGTCCCAGTACGGACTCTTGAGAGACGTAACTGAGGATGAACTCCATCTGTTTTCCAACAAAATTCCACTGCTTGGGATCATTACTTTGATTAGTTAAGCTAAAATTTGCTTGATCACTTTCATACAACCTCATAATTAAAATGGCAAGCTCTGACATTTGAAACATTAGGTGTAATACGTTTATAAATATCCAGAGATAGGTAGATAGTTGAACTAATTTTACATGAAATAGTAAGAGGTTTTATTTTCACTGTAACTACTTGAGTTAACAATGGCTTAGAGCTTAAAACACTGAATTTTTTAAAATGAGTGTGAAGTATTCTCTAATGCTTCTGCATATAAACTATTTTCCATGAATTTTAAGGTTTAAATTGAGAACTATGGGCTTAAATATAAAAACTTCTAGCAATTTTAAAATTTTAAGGTTTGTAACATTCTAAAATTTTAAATCTTGAGAATTTTGTTTAGATATTTGTGATCAAAACTGTAGGATGTACGTGTGCCACGGTGAAAGATTGTCTCTTCTTCATTTTCAGGGTAGAGATTATATTTCTGTTTTAAGGTACTCATTGAAATATGCTTTGAAATCTTTTTGACAAGTTATATTTTTCTGTGAACCCTTTTAGTGTTTCCTTTAGGTCTTATTCAACTCTAGTATGCAGAGGAACACTTTTTGAATTTACTTAGAAACACTCATATTAAACTTTGCTGTTTCTAGGCAAGGGAAGGACGCACCACGGTTGTAGTGGCTCATCGGCTGTCAACAGTCCGAAATGCAGATCATATAGCTGTGTTTGAAGGTGGAGTTGTCGCAGAGCAAGGAAATCATGTTAAACTGCTTGAGAGGAAGGGAATCTACTACAAACTTGTTAACATGCAGGTACTTTTCTCGCTAGCTGTTGCCTCATTTTGGTTTTTGTTTTCCTCACCCACAGTCATTGTATGCTATCAGAAGTATGAGGAATTCTGCAGAATTTGTTAGCAGCAAAAAAAAAAAAAAGTGCTTTGAAAGGAGAACAGTAATTTGAGAGAGGAGACCACTAGTCTTGATACAATACCTATTTAAACCCAGGATAGTACATTTTTAATCCTCTAGGTATTTAAACCTGAAAGATTATTTTATGTTTTCCTTTTATGCAGATAATGTAGAGCAGATGACTACAGGAGGTTGCTATTCCATTTCTTGTTCTTAGCCTATGATAGAAGGTAAAATACAGTAGCTGATACTCAAGGAATAGAGCAGGCATATTTTAAGCTGTTTGTTTATATTCCTTCATATTGAATTTCTTTCTAAAGAAAAAAAATGTGGAGGAATAGAGGAAAAAGAAAAATAATCCAGCTATGCCAAGTGTGCAAATATGTTTTGAAGTTATGTAGACAGAAAAAAGAGATTAGAAATTCTTATAAATATCAGAAATGTATTAATTATTAAGTGAAGACCAAACTACTTTGATATTTACATCCCAATGTCCCATGTGACCATTAGGTTATAGCAGAGCTTCACTTTGTTTTACTGCATAACCACCATGTCCAATAAGGAAACTGAACTTGCCTCCTCAATATGTCAGATGGAAAAGAGTAAACCAGACCAATTAAAATATTTCTTCATAAAATATAAGAATGCATTTGGTTACCTTAGATTCAAAGCAACTTTGTATCCAAGCAAATGTGATTATGGGAAAAATGAGGAAATATAAAATGGAAAGAAAATTTAAAAACCAAAAAAAAGAAAATAAACAAAAAATGAAAAGCAAGAAAAAAGTTATTTTTATTAGTAGTGCAAAAAGCAGGAAGAAATAAAAACTTTCTGGAAAAAAATAAACACAAGTTGAAGGCAACTTTGACTCCAGTTACTATTAAATACCTTAGGGGTGGGTAGAGATTTATTTGTTCTGTTAAAGAGACTGGCAAAACTACCACCAAAAGTAGGGCTCTTCTCCAGATTGCTCAAGTTTTTCAGTCAAAATCTCTTTTTGACCTGTTTCATCCTGAACTTCCATATTCCATTTAAAGTCAAGAATTGCTAAGAGTGTTCTGTTGTAAAGAGGGTTAATTTTTTATCTCTTCGTGACTAAACAGTGTATACCCTGGGAACCCAAGATGAGTGCAAATGGTTTACCCTCAATTTAAAATTCCGTTCGTAGTTAATTCATAAAAAAAACCAGCAGCCACTTTCACTCCCCTGCCGTCCCCTTAGTCTAAGTATTTTCTTGAGAGGTGCGATATTCATATGAATAAAGCTCTGAAGACAGAGATCTACTAAAATATAATACAGATTTTCATATCTCCTTTAAAGCATTATATGTTGTTTCCCCCCATCTCTTTCAACTGAAACAAAGTCACTTTTACTTTGATTACCTTATAATTTTGAAAGTAATATATGCATAATTAATCTTAGCATCACATTCTTCCCACTTTTAGGCAATAGAAGGTGAAGTTCCCTCGTCAGAAAAAGATGAGAATGCACTTAGTGTCCAAAACCGTGAATCTGAACCAGAATCTGAAGAATCCCTAACAAGAGGATTGAGAAGACGATCAACTCGGAGAAGCATGAAAAAGCCAGGAGAGCAAGATGATGGTCCTGATGAGAAAAAAAGTTCACCTGTAAGTACCTTTGCAGAGATGTTAGTGAATTTGACTCCTTTGAAAAATGTATGTTAAATTCATTCTCCTGCTCAAGAAAGATACAAGAAGGAGGCATTTGATAGGGGTGAAAAAACCATGAGAATTTTTAAGTTCTAAATAGCCTTCAACTGTTAATATTCATAGCTTGTTTTTTTATTCTCAACATGAATTATAATACAAATAAAATGGGACTTTAAAAGTCTATAACAAGGTTGATGGGTTTATTATTGAAAATCAATTAAGTTTAAAAGAAATATACTTATGTATATTTGCATAACATACTGACATAGTCTATACGGGTTAAATATTCATTTTTGGGTCAGAAACAGAGCATTTGGCCCAACATACAACTCTTACAATAAAACTTGCAAAAAAACCCCCCAAATATGATTGCATTCATATTTACAGTGATTATTTTGCTGTTATAAATGCTTAGTAAACAATTACTTCAATTAATCTAGTCATGGATTACACACAGCAATATGCCCAGAATTAATAGTTCAGTCACCATGGACCAATACCAAGAGTATTCACCAACAAAAATTATATAGATAAACTAATATACAATGACAAGAGCTGTAGATGCAGCGTAACAGCTCTTTCTTCCTTGTATTAGAATAATAAAAAGAAATGTACAATCAGCTTTTTACAGTTTTGTACATTTATTCATGTTATTAAAAAGTATACATTTTTACTTCCTCTGAGTAGATTCTGAGAGCAGGAAATTGACTATTAATCTCTCTTTTTCTCCCTATTTCTCCAAATACCTTCATGCTTGTCCTAACAGAATTTCCATTTTTTAGGAGGAAGAATTACCTCCAGCTTCATTTATGAAAATTATGAAGTTGAACAAAACTGAATGGCCATACTTTGTAGCTGGAACCTTATGTGCAGTTATCAATGGAGCTTTACAACCTGGATTTGCGATCATATTTTCTGAAATTATAGGGGTAAGTTGGAGTAAAAGATGCAAAAAACTATATTTACACAAAATTTGTTTCTAATAAAATTAGGTTTAAAGCAATCACTGCATAATGAAGTTGAGGAGTGGATGAAGCACTATTGCAAATATCTGAAAAATTATATGTAATTTACAAAATCCTAAAAATCTTGCTATGACCTGAATTTTGCTTGCTATACTTGTAATCATATGTAACATATGCTCAAATTTTGTAGGAATGCAAATGACTACCAGACTTAGTTATTGCAAAAATGAGAGTATTTTAGATTGTTAGTTGATTTTAAAAAATGTTGTTTTAAATATTGTTTTTATAGGTTTTTTCAGAAACGGACAAGGACGTTTTAAGACAACAGAGCAACTTATATTCACTGCTGTTTTTAGTACTTGGGATACTTTACTTTTTTACTTTCTCTTTTCAGGTATGTTTTATTATTTTTACTTTATTATAATTGTTCATCATGTTTTAGAAATCAGTTCTGAAATATACTAAAAATTTGCAACTTCATAATACACGTCTCCAACTCAAACCAGAACCTGTATTTATGGTTCTAGATGTGTCTTGTGCTGAAACCTTTCTGACCTAGAGCTTCTCATGTGTTAGAGACCTTCCAACCTATTCAGACCTCTTAACTTCAGAACTTGCCCTCTTAATCACCAGTCAAACACATCTCACCTAAGAACCAACCCCTCCAGCCATTACCACTCCCTTCTCATCTCACCCTCAAGCCTTCCTGTTTGAATCTGTTAGTGATTGAAAACCTACCAATCTCTTGCCTTAATTCTCCAATTTTTTATCTCCCTAAGCCTTTTCCTGTTCAAGCCTTACCTTATGGGAGTCTCCAAAAGATTCCCATGCCCAATTCATCAGATAACAATTATGATGCTGATATTCAGCTCCTCCTGATGAAATACTAATGGTTTTAACTGCTACAGCAGTGCTACATAAAAAATTAAAAAAAAAAAGTAATCATGATTTCATGTATAGTCTGGTTTATAATTTCTGAATATGTTTGAATAGTTTTATCTGTTAAATGAACCTACACAGTGAAATAAGAAGGTGCACTTGGCACAGCAGTATAAACAGTCTTGCAAAAACCTTCTGATTTATTTATGGCAAGAAGGCCTTGAGTACAGAAGACTGAGTTGTATATGGCTATGATAGGTTTGCTCAGTTTATAAATGTTCAGACAATGTTTTAAATATGAGTGATGCATTTGACTTCA
>NW_020926073.1:0-4884 GCF_003984885.1 Neopelma chrysocephalum
GTCTGTCAACACAGAGACCCCATAAAATCCATGCAAAACCCCTGAAATCCCCTCAGAAATCCTCCTCTGGACCCATCGAAACCTCCTCAAGGACCCCACAAATCCCCTCAGAAACCTCATTTCCCCCCAGGACCCCCTAAACCCTCTCAGTGACCTGCAAAACCCACCTCGGACCCCCCAGACCCTTTCAGGGACCCCAAAAACCCCCTCAGGGACCCTCAAAACCCTATGGGACTTATTAAATCCCCCTAAAAACCCACAAAACTTCTTCAAAGACACCCCCCCCAAGCCCCCAGGACCTCCCAATTCCCTCGGAGACTCCAAAACTCCCTCAGGGATTCCCAAACCCATTCAGGGACCTTCAACCTCCTCCCTAAGTCCCCTCAGGACACCAAACCCCCTCAGAGACCCCCAAAACCTCCTCAGGGATCCCTAAAAGCCCCTAAGGGACCACAAAATCACACAACAGCAGAAAAGCTTTCTGTAAAGGTAGACAGCAGAGAATCTGAGAAGGAGGAGACCAAGGAAAAACTGAAGCAAAGCAATAAAATCATCCTGACCCTTGCAGTTTTTCATTCATCTTTTTCTCACTTTTTCTTTTGTTAGGGTTCTTTTTTTGGTTGGGTGGTTTTGAATTTTTTTTTCCGAAGGACTTTCTGAGGACCCGAATCGAACATCCGGGTTCTTGGGAGGCCTCCCGGGCCCCGCAGCCCCCGAGAGGGTTACACGGCCCTGCGCTCTGACCCTCGGGAACCCCCGAACCCCCCGCGCTAAACCCTCCCGAGCCCTTCAGCCTTTCCCCCCACAGCCGCGCTCCCCGCAGCCCCCGAGGGGATCCCCAGAGTCCCGCTCTCGCCGCCCCCCCGCCAGGTCTCACAGACAAAGGGAGGCCCCGCCGCCATCACCGATTCTCGGCAGCCAACAGGGCGCTCTGCGCGCGCGCCGCCTTTACTGACCCACCCCGCAGCCAATCAGCGCGCGGCCACTTTAACTCCCACAATGCACCGCGCAGGGCGGAAGGCGGGCAGGGATCGTGTCCGCGCGCTGATTGGCTGCGGGGCGGGTCAGTCCAGGCGGTGCGCGCGCAGAGCGGGCGCCATGTTGGTTGCCGGGAATCCGTGCTGGCGGCGGGGTCTGCATTGAGCTGTGTGAGCTGGCGGGGGGGCGGCGAGAGCGGGGTCTGGGGATCCCCTCGGGGGCTGCGGGGAGCGCGGCTGTGGGTTGGAGGGCTCGGGAGGGTTTAGCGGAGGAGTTCGGGGTTCCCGGGAACGTTTTGAGGGGTCCCTGAGGGGGTTCGGTTTCCTGAGGGAATCACGGGGGAAATTAAAGGTCCCTGAAGGGGTTTGGGAGTCTCTGCGGGCGGTTTGGTTTCTGAGAAGATTTGGGGGGGTCTCAGGTGGGCTTTGGGGGTCTGTGAGGAGCTTTGGGGGGGCTTTGCGGGGACCTTTTAGGCAATTTTGGGGTCTGTAGGGGGTTTAAGGGGTCCCAGACGGTTTTGAGGGTCCGCGAGGGGAATTGGGGGGTCCCTGAATGGGCTTGGGAGGTTTCAGGTGGGTTTTGCGGGTCACTGAGAGGGTTTAGGGGGTGCTGGGGAGGGCTGAGGTCTCTGAGGGGATTTGAGGGGACCTTGAGGAGGTTTCAATGGGTCAAGGGGGGGGATTTCAGGGATTTTGAGGGGATTTGGTGGGGCCCCCTAATGCCCAGCAGTGGGTTCAGGGGGTCCTCCAGCCCCCAGGGGAGGGGTCCTAGGGATGCCCCCCAAAATCTGGGGGGAGATATATACTACATCCGGGTAAGAGGATCTGAGTGCCCCCAGTATGTCCCAATGACCTCCCAGTGATCCTCAGTATGGCCCAGTACCCCCTCAGTAACCACCCAGTGTGTCCCAGTGACCTCCCACTGCCCTCTCTATGGCCCAGTGATCCTCCAGTGAGCACCCAGTAACCCCCAGTATGGCCCAGTAACCTCCCAGTGTTTCCCCAGTGTGTCCTGGTAATCCCCCAGTAACCCCCCAGGCCCACCCAGTGCCCCCTGGGTCCCCCAGTGTGTCCCAGTATCCCCCAGTGCCCCACAAAGCCCCCCAACTGTCCACAGTGTGTCCCCAGATGTCCTTGGCCTTTCTGTGAGCGGGGAGGAGGGGGCATTTTTGTGGTCAGAGGGTCCAGAGGGGGCTCCTGGAGTGAGATGGAGGATTGGGGACATCAGGGATGGGGTTTGGGGACAGTAAGGATAGTGGTGAGGGTCTTGGGGACACCAGGGGGGGTCTCAGGACTCACCTGCTCTTGGTGCAGCCCCTCCTCTCCCCCCCAGGCCCCTTTAACTCCCCTCCAAATGTCCCCTAACTTTGATTTTCCCTTTAATCCCCTCCCCCCACAGATCCCTGTGATGCCCCAATGCCCCCAAAACCTATTTTAAGTCCCCCAAATACACCCAAACCCCCATGCAACCCCCTCAGATCCCTTCAAATCTCCCCCAACCCCCCTCAAATCACTTCCAACCCCCCCAAAGAGGGATCACCCAGCACCCTGGGACAGGAACACAGTGGGCTGTACTGGGGACACTGGGCTGTACTGGGAGGGCACTGGGGGGGCTCAGGTGTCCCAGGACAACGTGTCCCAGCTCCAGGAGAGATCTGGGGAGCAGTGAGGAGGTACTGGTGTGTACTGGTCTGTCCTAGTCTGTACTGGTCTGTCCTGGTCTGTACCCCCAATCCCCAAAGCCCCTCCCAACCTGCCCCAGGACCCTCCTGGACCCCAAAGCCCCCCAGGTCCCTGAGTTGGTCCTGCTGCCCCTTGAGCATCTGCAGCTCCTGCAGAACCAGGCATTTCTTTGCTCCCCACAGGGTGGTTCCCACCCCCAGAATGGAATCTGGAGGCAGCAGGATGTGCACAGTGCTCCCATTTCCTACAGTGCAAAGGGGCTGCAGGGAATGATTTCCCTGCTCTTGCAAATCTGCCAAAACCTGCAGGGCACAGAAGTGGGAGCTTCAGGAATTTGCTGGCCTTGGGAGTGGAGCTAACAGGGTATTGAGAGGAACATATCCCTCAAATACAATCTCTGTGCATACACAATATCTGTCTGGACAGGCAGATAAAGCAATAATCAGATATATTCTGTATCATATCTATGGCACATATTCTATAGAATCCATCCTTAGCTGTTGTATGATGTATCTGTAAGATATTCTAAATAATAAGCAATAATAAGGCAAGTGTCCTCCTTAGGGACACACACTTCAGAAGGGAACTTCCACTTGACCCCCCCCTTCAGCTTTGAGCCACCCGGTGCCACAGAGGGGGACAGAGCTCCTGTGGAACATTCTATTCCACTGACACAGAGCAAGGAATCAACCCAAAGTATTGCCTGGGTTTGTTCCCTGGGGGTCTCTGCAGCAGCAAGCCCAGCACCACACTGACTGCTCTGGGCTGTGCAGGCATTTGTGCTTCTGCCTGTCTCACACACACACACAAAAGTCTGGTGTAGTGCTGCCCTCAGGAAACCCCTCCCCAACCTTGTTCCAGCTAAAGCTGTGGAATTTGTCTTTGTTTCCCTTGGGTTCAGGGTCAGGCTGTGCCTGTGTCCAGCCCAGAGGCTCAGAAAAGCATTTCTCCCGTCCCACTGCAATCTGCTGCTGCAGACAGGACCCAGGCACTGGTGGCACTGGGAGTGAACAGCAGAGTGTTTCCAGGGGCTCTCTGAAGGAACACAAGTGTCCAAAGAACCCAGCACAAGTGTCCACAGAAGTCCCAGTCCTTCATCCCTGAATGAGCTTGTTCAGCCCAGGAAAAACTAAGTTTTATTTCCATGGAAGGAGCTTTTTCCCACTTTAACACCGGTTTGGTTCCAAACTGGTTTCTTCATTTCCTCCTCCCAATTTCCCTGAAGGACACTGACAGGGACCATGGACACTGACAGGGATCACAGAGTTTGTCCCTTGTCCATACAACTCCTGCTGTTTGGCAGCACAGGAGAGGTTAATTAGAGCCCAGGCTCCAATCCCAGGGCGCGCCTTGGATCAGCACTTGGGGATACAAACTGACTTTGGGCTCCGGATGCAGCTGCGAGCAGAGATTTCCCTGCAAAGTCTGCAGTGAGTCAAGCTCTGGAGAGGAGATTGTGCCCCATGGATGGGATTGCAGAGGCTCCCTCAGGTCCCCAGCATCAACCATCACTCTCTGCAAGTCCCTGCCAGGAGGTTGTAGCCAGGTGGAGGTGGGGCTCTTGTGCCAGGAAGCAGCAGTAGGACAAGAGGGCTGGGTCTTGAGCTGTGCCAGGGAAGGTTTAGGTTGGATATTAGGAAGGAATTTTTTGTGGAGAGAGTAATCAGGCCTTGGAATGGGCTGGGCAGGGAGGGGGTGGAGTCAGCGTCCCTGGAGGTGTTGAAGGTGAGAGTGGATGTGGCCTCAGTG
The DNA here is from genome assembly GCF_003984885.1 of Neopelma chrysocephalum. NCBI lineage: Eukaryota > Metazoa > Chordata > Aves > Passeriformes > Pipridae > Neopelma > Neopelma chrysocephalum. The sequence continues at coordinate 4,410 of NW_020926073.1, forward strand.
CCATGGTCTGGGAAGCACGGCGGGGTTGGATCAAGGGTTGGACTTGATGATCTCGGAGGTCTTTTCCAACGGGGCTGATTCTGTGATTCTCTGATTCCCATTCCTATGGCAGCACCTGCTTGAGGCTCTATCCCCAGGGTGATAGAGATGTCTGTCCATATGTATCTGCAGGGTTAGTGTGTAAATGTGTGGTGTTAGGAAAGCAGGCTGAGTTCTGGGATGGTTGTAGAAGGAGAAAGAAGCCCAGAGGCCAGTGCAAGCAGGCAGCCCTCAGCTTGCACATCATGTCCCCTCCGTGCAGGTTCGTGTCCTTGAGCCCAGGCCCTGAGGTGAGGCTGAGAAGTGGCGCGGAGGTGAGCCCAGAGCTGTCCCTGAGGTGAGCCTGAGAATAAGTGCAAGGCAGAGGTGCTGCTGAGGAACACAAACTCTGCCTGGCCACGGAGCCTGCACGGAGGAGCAGAGACAGCCCTGGCAG